>NW_028170041.1:5000-12450 GCF_963971535.1 Notolepis coatsorum
TCAGAGCTAATGTCCATTGCCAATGATGAGGATATTTCATTTATACCATCACTGGGAGGATATTTCACTTACAACCATCACCGAGACAATGGATGGTAATGGAGAAGTAGCACTTTCACCACTTAGATCAGCCACTAGGCTATTATTTACGTTTGTGGAAACCCGACATGAGTGCCTCGGTATACTGTAGCACACAGCGGATAGCCCCATGTGATGATGATGATGATGATGATGATGATGATGATGATGATGATGATGATGTGGAGGTATAAGCTACTCTCTGAGTGAGTGTTGGAATGGGAATCAAAAGAGGAAGGAGGAGGACCGGGGTAGATGTACTCTGTCCTATTTCTTGGTGTACAAGTGAGCGTGTTGGTTATTTCATGCACACGGCTGCACACCTTGTTGGAGTGAATGTGCCGGGGCTAGCTGGGTAGGTGTGCACAGTTAGTAAGAGTGAATGTGCCGGGGCTAGCTGGGTAGGTGTGCACAGTTAGTAAGAGTGAATGTGCCGGGGCTAGCTGGGTAGGTGTGCACAGTTAGTAAGAGTGAATGTGCCGGGGCTAGCTGGGTAGGTGTGCACAGTTAGTAAGAGTGAATGTGCCGGGGCTAGCTGGGTAGGTGTGCACAGTTAGTAAGAGTGAATGTGCCGGGGCTAGCTGGGTAGGTGTGCACAGTTAGTAAGAGTGAATGTGCCGGGGCTAGCTGGGTAGGTGTGCACAGTTAGTAAGAGTGAATGTGCCGGGGCTAGCTGGGTAGGTGTGCACAGTTAGTAAGCGGGTAACGCTTGGGTGTCGTTTGAAAAAAAAAAAAAAAAATCGATTCCGGTGCTAAAATTGATACTATAAAACGACACCAGTTTCTAAACGGTGCCAAAATCAATACTATGCATCAACGAACGGTTGTTATATCCTTGACTCTCGCTCTGTTCCCTGTGACCCGCCTATGAAACCCTCTCAGATCCAACCACAGGTCTGCACCGAGCTGATCCTCATGATGTTGGTGTTTCATTTGGGTGGTACACACGATTCGGCCCGGCTAGTACCCACAACGTTGGCCTCTGCATTGGGTTCACAGTACCATGATACCCAACTCATACGTGAGTGAATGCGATGGAAAATATAATTAGTGCATACAGTGAGTAAATAGGGAATACTAGTAACTAGGGATGCTCGATATTGGCTTTTTTACCGATACCGATATACCGATATCGTCCAACTCTTAATTTCCGATACCGATATCAACCGATACCAATATATGCAGGGTTTCCCCCCCAGAAATGGAATAATTTCAGGTAATTAACATTACATATCTCTCATTATGCATACTTTTTTTTTTGATCTTTTTCTCCCTCCATTTTCCTCCGATTTTCTCCCATCCCAATGTTAGTCGTTATGCCAATTCCCAATCCCCTTCCTGGTCGCTGCGCACTTACCCCCCACAGTCGGTCTGGGAGAGTGGAGGTTACCACGTGCTTCCTCCGACACACGTCCAGCCAATCAACCGCTTCTTTTCACCTGGCAGCGCGGATATTCTCTGAGAGGGCGTAGCGTGTGGAAGGATCACACTATCCCACTCAGGTCCCATCCGCGCTTAGCAGGCGCCCCGACCGAACTGTAGGAGTCGCTGTTTACAACGACCCGGAACCACCCCGCCAGCTTCTCCCACCCTCTAATACTGCCAATTGTATTAGTGTGAACGGCCAGCCAAGCTGGTGACAACACCGGAGCTGTGAGCTGGATTCGAACAGGCGAATCCTAGCGTCTCCGGGGTTGGTGACGAACGCAATCTCCGCTACGCCACCTAACCGCTCATTATGCATACTTTTGACAATAAATAAAATCAGAATTTGTTCTTACTTGCTTGCCTGGGTAAATAAAGGTTATAGAAATGCAAAAAAAATAAGATTTCTTTTTTGTTTTTGAAAAACGATACAGATATTTTCCGATATCACATTTTAATGCCGATATCGGCCGATAATATAGGTAGGCCGATAATATCGGACATCCCTACTAGTAACAGTTTCTACGTGTAGCATAGAGGGAGTCCTGTGACGGACCATACGCTACAGATACCAGCAGACATAATCAGATGCCCGTGAATAAGCAGGACTGAATTAGGAAGTGTAATGATCGTGCAGGAGGCCCATGTTGTCCCATCTGAGAAGATTCTTTATTGTTAGATATGATTTAATAGGGTCAACCGTATGACTGTCTATGAGAGGAGAGAGAGTGAAACCTATGGTCAGAATACCATATAGCCATTCTTAGACATCCTCCCTAATTGTGCTAACTATGTGCTAACTATAGAAACACATCAAAACCGATGAACTAGTCAGTTTGGACCCTAGAACCCTTAGAGACCGCTGGGGGTCCCCAGACCCCTGTATAACGGCCGTGTGTTCTCACCCGGAGCGAGGGAGTGCAGAGGCAGTGTGTTCTCACCCTGAGCGAGGGAGTGTGTTCTCACCCTGAGCGAGGGAGTGCAGAGGCAGTGTGTTCTCACCCTGAGCGAGGGAGTGCAGAGGCAGTGTGTTCTCACCCTGAGCGAGGGAGTGCAGAGGCAGTGTGTTCTCACCCTGAGCGAGGGAGTGCAGAGGCAGTGTGTTCTCACCCTGAGCGAGGGAGTGCAGAGGCAGTGTGTTCTCACCCTGAGCGAGGGAGTGCAGAGGCAGTGTGTTCTCACCCGGAGCGAGGGAGTGCAGAGGCCGTGTGTTCTCACCCGGAGCGAGGGAGTGCAGAGGCAGTGTGTTCTCACCCTGAGCGAGGGAGTGCAGAGGCAGTGTGTTCTCACCCTGAGCGAGGGAGTGCAGAGGCAGTGTGTTCTCACCCGGAGCGAGGGAGTGCAGAGGCAGTGTGTTCTCACCCTGAGCGAGGGAGTGCAGAGGCAGTGTGTTCTCACCCTGAGCGAGGGAGTGCAGAGGCAGTGTGTTCTCACCCTGAGCGAGGGAGTGCAGAGGCAGTGTGTTCTCACCCTGAGCGAGGGAGTGCAGAGGCAGTGTGTTCTCACCCTGAGCGAGGGAGTGCAGAGGCAGTGTGTTCTCACCCTGAGCGAGGGAGTGCAGAGGCAGGGCGGTCTGGCCGGGCTGGATGGTGAGCAGACCTTGTCTCTGGAGGTTGAGCAGGTGTTGCTGCTGGAGCTGCTGGACCTGCAGGAGCTGCTGCTGGAAGGACAACTGCTGAGCTGAGACCTGCTGCTGCAGGGCGTACACACACACACACACACACACACACACACACACACACACACACACACACACACACACACACACACACACACACACACACACACACACACACACACACACACACACACACACACACACACACACACACACACACACACACACACACACACACACACACACAGACACACACACACACGCACACATACATAGACACACACACGCGCACACACACACAGAAACGCACACACACACACAAACGCACATACACACACACACACACACACTCACATTCACATGCACACATACATACATAGACACACACACGCGCACACGCACACACACACAAACGCACACACACACACAAACGCACATACACACACACACACACGAAGAGACATACACACACACACACACACACACACACACACACACACACACACACACACACACACACACACACACACACACACACACACACACACACACACACACACACACACACACACACACACACACACACACACACACACACACACACACACAGAAGAAACACAGAGGGGGAACACCATGAGCAAACACATGTATAGGAAGTATAGGTCAAAACACAAATCCCAGATCAAACACGTCCACATATACAGTAGATACAGTTTAGTAAATAATGTTCCTGCACATTCTGTGCTCAAACAGAAGGAACAGATCTGCAGATAACATGGGTTTCAGGGGAGTTGAGGGTAAACACACAATGAGAAGGGAACAGATGCAAACAAACAGTAAACACACTGTGTGAGAAGGGAACACACTACGTATGTCACGCTCTCACAAAGGACATGTTGAAATAATGTAATGTGTCGTCTACCTAACTCTCTCTCTCTCACACACAAACTCTGAACTATGTTGCCTATCCTCAACCTATACCATAAGAACTCTGAACTCTGTTGCCTATTCTCAGTCCATACTTATCTATTGCCTACAACTGTCTTACACTGTACTCACAACTACCTTCATTATACCACTATGTCCAATCTATAGCAATGTAAAATAGCACTGTACACACTGTGTGCACATTTATCTATTATCTGTACAAATTGTATCTAATCTATTATAACTAAACACATGTGGGTGTGTTGGGAAATACCACGTGTTCAGTTTAGTTATGGACAAGATATCTTGTGTTACTTCAACACGTCTTTTTTAACAGTGCACACTTTCACACATTGTGCCTTTATTGTGATTTTGTCTGCATATACTTAAGTTCAGGTAGCGGGTACATCTCTCTCTCTACTCTCTCTCTTAATTAACGAGGAGTCAGGAGGCAAATGACAAACAATGAGACAACATAGTTAATCATTCATAATAAGAGCCACAGGATTTTAATTACAGCCATTCATAATTCAGCAAACAACGTGTGACTAAATCAAAGTACTTAATAACCACCCAGCTCTCCCAGGCGTGGTGCTGAGGTCTTCATGGTGCTGAGGATATATACTCTCCTCTCTTTGTGCTGCTGAGGATATATACTGTAACTCTCCTCTCTTCATGCTGCTGAGGATATATACTCTCCTCTCTTCATGCTGCTGAGGATATATACTCTACTCTATTTGTGCTGCTGAGGATATATACTCTCCTCTCTTTGTGCTGCTGAGGATATTATACTCTCCTCTCTTTGTGCTGCTGAGGATATATACTCTACTCTCTTTGTGCTGCTGAGGATATATACTCTACTCTTTTTGTGCTGCTGAGGATATATACTCTACTCTCTTTGTGCTGCTGAGGATATATACTCTACTCTTTTTGTGCTGCTGAGGATATATACTCTACTCTCTTTGTGCTGCTGAGGATATATACTCTCCTCTCTTTGTGCTGCTGAGGATATATACTCTCCTCTCTTTGTGCTGCTGAGGATATATACTCTCCTCTCTTTGTGCTGCTGAGGATATATACTCTACTCTCTTTGTGCTGCTGAGGATATATACTCTACTCTCTTTGTGCTGCTGAGGATATATACTCTCCTCTCTTTGTGCTGCTGAGGATATATACTCTCCTCTCTTTGTGCTGCTGAGGATATATACTCTACTCTGTGTGCTGCTGAGGATATATACTCTCCTCTCTTTGTGCTGCTGAGGATATATACTCTCCTCTCTTTGTGCTGCTGAGGATATATACTCTCCTCTCTTTGTGCTGCTGAGGATATATACTCTACTCTCTTCATGCTGCTGAGGATATATACTCTCCTCTCTTTGTGCTGCTGAGGATATATACTCTCCTCTCTTTGTGGTGCTGAGGATATATACTCTCCTCTCTTTGTGCTGCTGAGGATATATAACGTCACAGTGACCAATCACAGCCACTCTTATTGTCTGGGACCAAATACGGCCACGCCCCATTCCCAGTATAAAGTGGGAATCTCTAGAATGGGTTTCGGGCGACGCTGTATACGGAAGTGGCTCTCAAGGTGACGATTAGACAACACTTTCTGTTGTCAGTAGATGGCAGCATTGGTTTAAAATTAAAAGTACTTAATAACCACCCAGCTCTCCCAGGCGTGGTGCTGAGGTCTTCATGGTGCTGAGGATATATACTCTCCTCTCTTTGTGCTGCTGAGGATATATACTGTAACTCTCCTCTCTTCATGCTGCTGAGGATATATACTCTCCTCTCTTCATGCTGCTGAGGATATATACTCTACTCTATTTGTGCTGCTGAGGATATATACTCTCCTCTCTTTGTGCTGCTGAGGATATATACTCTCCTCTCTTTGTGCTGCTGAGGATATACACTCTCCTCTCTTTGTGCTGCTGAGGATACTCTCCTCTCTTTGTGCTGCTGAGTTTATATACTCTCCTCTCTTTGTGCTGCTGAGGATATATACTCTCCTCTCTTTGTGCTGCTGAGGATATATACTCTCCTCTCTTTGTGCTGCTGAGGATATATACTCTCCTCTATTTGTGCTGCTGAGGATATATACTCTCCTCTCTTTGTGCTGCTGAGGATATACTCTCCTCTCTTTGTGCTGCTGAGTTTATATACTCTCCTCTCTTTGTGCTGCTGAGGATATATACTCTCCTCTCTTTGTGCTGCTGAGGATATATACTCTACTCTATTTGTGCTGCTGAGGATATATACTCTCCTCTCTTTGTGCTGCTGAGGATATATACTCTCCTCTCTTTGTGCTGCTGAGGATATATACTCTACTCTCTTTGTGCTGCTGAGGATATATACTCTACTCTTTTTGTGCTGCTGAGGATATATACTCTCCTCTCTTCATGCTGCTGAGGATATATACTCTACTCTATTTGTGCTGCTGAGGATATATACTCTCCTCTCTTTGTGCTGCTGAGGATATATACTCTACTCTCTTTGTGCTGCTGAGGATATATACTCTCCTCTCTTTGTGCTGCTGAGGATATATACTCTCCTCTCTTTGTGCTGCTGAGGATATATACTCTCCTCTCTTTGTGCTGCTGAGGATATATACTCTACTCTCTTTGTGCTGCTGAGGATATATACTCTACTCTCTTTGTGCTGCTGAGGATATATACTCTCCTGTCTTTGTGCTGCTGAGGATATACTCTCCTCTCTTTGTGCTGCTGAGGATATATACTCTCCTCTCTTCATGCTGCTGAGGATATATACTCTCCTCTTTGTGCTGCTGAGGATATATACTCTCCTCTCTTTGTGCTGCTGAGGATATATAACGTCACAGTGACCAATCACAGCCACTCTTATTGTCTGGGACCAAATACGGCCACGCCCCATTCCCAGTATAAAGTGGGAATCTCTAGAATGGGTTTCGGGCGACGCTGTATACGGAAGTGGCTCTCAAGGTGACGATTAGACAACACTTTCTGTTGTCAGTAGATGGCAGCATTGGTTTAAAATTAAAAGGTGAAAATGTTGAAAACTACATGAATACATTTCCCAAGAGCGTTAGCACAGGTCACAGGGATGTGTAAATAAATGTAAATGTAAATGACTGGCTGACTGACTGACTGACTGACTTGTTGGCTGACTGGCTGACTGACTGATTGACTTGTTGGCTGACTGGCTGACTGACTGACTGACTTGTTGGCTGACTGGCTGACTGACTGACTGACTGGCTGACTGACTGACTGGCTTGCTGGCTGGCTGGCTGGCTGGCTGGCTGACTGACTGACTGACTGACTGACTGGCTGGCTGGCTGACTGACTGACTGACTGACTGACTGACTGACTGACTGACTGACTGACTGACTGGCTGACTTACTGGCTGACTGACCGGCTCAGG
>NW_028170040.1:0-12155 GCF_963971535.1 Notolepis coatsorum
AGAGAGAGAGAGAGAGAGAGAGAGATTGCATATGAGATAATCAGAGAGATATCTCAGCTGGGGCCCTTGGGGCGATGGCTCACTTGAGAAGAGAAGGGAGCAGAGGCGAGAGTAATGACCAAACACACACACACACACACACACACACACACACACACACACACACACACACACACACACACACACACACACACACACACACACACACACACACACACACACACATACACATACACGCACACACACAAACATACACCACACACACGCACTTACACACACACACACACATCCACGCACACACACACACACACACACACACACACACACACACACACACACACACACACACACACACACACACACACACACACACACACACACACACCACATACACGCACACACATACACTCACATATACGTTGGCCATGTCTCCTCACGGAGAGAGGTTACATGTCCGGGGCTATCGGTCTGACGGAGATGCGTCACCCAGGGCAGGTGGGTCAGTCGGGCGTCAGCAGTCCCTATCAGGACACCTGTCCCGGGCCCCACATGAAGGAACCCGGGGCGAAGGCTGGAGTGCAAGGAGACCAGGGTGCTATTATTCACCCTGGCGTGGCAGCGCTTCAGAGGGGGCCGTGTGTTATGTGTGCAGCGGCAACGAGTGACGCTCAGGGTGACCGTATTTTCAAAACCCCAAAACCGTGACCCTTAACCCTTGTGTGGTGTTTTTTTGTTACTCATCCGATGTCTGGTGGATCCACAACAACAGGATTTTAAAACAATAAAGCCATAGCAATTAGTGTAAACATAAATTAACAGATGTTAACTTTATCTCAATTACAAGCAACCTAGATAGCATTTAATGTATGGTTAATATTTTTCATTTACCTCTGCTAGATCCCATTTATCAAAAAAATAAATGATATGTAAAATAAATAATACATTATAATTAAGACCTAAATAGAATAAATCATGTTCAACTTGAAAAACATAAATGAAGCAAGGTGGAGGCAGACAGTGAAGGTAGACAGTGAACATGAAGTGGATGTTCACCTACGCACACGTGTATGCGCTTATGTATGGGCCTTTTCATCTCAGGATGGGCTCACCTACCGAGCACGCCTTTCAGTACCATGGACAGCACCTCAAGCAAGCATCATAGGCTAGCAACAGCCTTGACAACAACACAGATTGACACACGTACAGACAAACCAGTGTTGAATTCAGACACATGGTGTATCGTTTATGTTTTTATATTGGGTTAGGTAATAATGAGTGGGACAGGACATGATAAACATACATGTAAGCTCTGAAAACTAGTATAATATTTTTTTTTATCCACTTTTTCTCCCATTTTTCTCCCATCCCAATTTCGTATCATCCAATTCAACCCTCCCCTGTCACGGACGCTGTTTCTTGCCTCCCACAAGCCGGCTGCAATGTGGACTAAGTCATACATAGCACAAGTCCCCTCCGGTACTTGAGGTAACAGCAGTCGCATCTTTTCACCTGCGCAGCTCGATCTCTCAGTTGCGAGGAGTAACGCGTGGAGGCTCACGCTGCCCCAGACACTTCCTGATTCTACTGCGCAGGCGCACCAACCGACCTGTAGGAGTCGCTGTCCAGAACGCCCGATCCCCACCCTTCAGTTTCCCTCCCCGTAATACGGCCAATGTGTATTACTGTGGACGACCAGCTAAACTGAAAGCAAATGAACTGACGAGCCCAGCGTCTCCAGCATTTCGTGGCGAGTGCCTTGCCCACTACGCCACGTAGCCGCCCCCAGAAAACTAGTATAATATTATGATTATTAACCGGGGACAATTTGGTAGCGGATGTTGAAAACCGGGAAGTTTTTGTGTTTTACAGAATTTTTTCCGGACTCATGAAACTGGGAAACGGGGAAACTGGGACGTCTGGTCACTAGTGAAGGAACGCTATTTCCAATACAACCTCTTAACAAGCGGGCAGAAAAGTGGCAATTTTTTTACTTGAACTTGAGGACTGCATACTTTTTTTGCAAACCAAAACAACATACTTTATACTTATAGCACATGCATGAGAAAAAAAATCACTTTTAGTGCTAAAGTAATAGAGTTACACAGGTCTGAACTTGAGTTGTAAAAAAATTTGTTACTCAAGTTTTTCTGTAGTAGTTAGTAGTCCAGAGGTAGTATTTCCCCAGAAGGTGGTATGGCTTACAAATCCAGACGGAGCCATAGCCTGAAGTCTTATGTAGTACATATCCAAATTTCATAAAGATCCATTCGGAAATGAGTGATTAGGAGTGATTTTGGTCAACTGTGTACAAAGAAAAACTCAGTTTTCTCATAGACTTCAATTCATTCGGCTGTTTTGCTCTTCCTGTTTTCGTGTTTCTTTGTGTTTTTTTTATTTTTTATTTAGATCCCCATGTGGGGTATCATTGGAAAGCCACACTCATTGGTTTCAACGATCCACAATAATTTTCGAGATTGGATCTAGATTGACAGAATTACTGCAGCCTGAGTCGGGAGTGGTATTTTGTGCAATACCGTGTACTTTGCACAAGCCTCAAATACCGGCATGTAACTCGAGAACCGCTGAACGGATTTTGTCGGATTTTGTCGCTATCGACAGGCAACAAATAAGCCTTCAATTCGATATATATATTGTATTACAAAATATGCACACCGAGCCACTAGGGGTCGCCAAAGTGCCGGTTGCAAAAAATCCGAAAAACGTCCCATATGAGGGACCTTGCAGCTATTATTGATTCCTATTAGAATGATTAAGGCTGGCAATAAAATGAAGCATGGAATACAATTGAACCCCCGTCACCTTGCTATCTAACTGTCTGCAAATGTAGGTATAAAGTACCGGCACTTTAACTATTTGAATTGTACTCTAATATTCTCACCCACCAGGAACCTGTATTTATTTATTTGATCTGTCATTACTTACAACAACAAAGCAGTGGCGGCTCTACCACTAGGGGCGCTAGGGCGCCGACCCACCTGCTGGCCAGCTGCTGTTAAATCAGAGAACAAGACAATAAAACTTTTTCGTTTTTGTGTTTTATAGCCCTATAAATAATATAAACATGTTTAAAATTAATAATATTTACTCATTTTAAGTATGTTTGTATTTCCAATGCACAATATAACGTTATTATCTAAATTAAAAAAACATCGGTTTCATGGGCAGGAAGTGACGTTTTTTTTTATTTTTTCGTATTTCTCGCCCGGGCAAGAAGCGATAGCGCTCTGCGTGCGCGTCACAGTTTGATCGCTGTCTCCGTCACAGCCAATCAGTGCATACGGTGTTGTGCGTTGAAATATGACTATTATGTTGGAATCCGAGCGCGATTTGAAGCGGTCTAGCCAGCAGCGTGTGAACTTCCGTGAAGAATTTCCATAGCCGCATTTCGCGGAGACGCTCTCTGATTGGCCGACGCGATGCCAGTTTTTTCCCATTGCCGCATTTCTCGGGTTGGTTAGAGAGAGAATGCAACTCAGTCGACTCGTCAACAACAACAGCAACTGTTACTACACTGAGCTTAGGCACTCTTTCAAAGTTGGTTAAGGTTAGAGTTTGTCTTAGAGCATGGCGATATAACGCCAGGTAGTTTGCAGGCTGTTCGAGGCGGAAATGGACAAAGACACAGCTCTTGGCTAACTAACAACAAGCTATATTATGGAGGCAGTGTGGAGGGACATGTATGGACAATGGATGGACATCAACACAGGCTGGATGGACAATGCCATGGAGTGGATATACTTTATCAACAAGCCAACAACAAGGTAGATTAGCGATCTTAACTCTAGTTTAATACATGATACGTTGTCTACTGATGCCGCATAACGTTGAACTTGTACTGCTAGCTGTTAGCTCCGTTAGCTTAGCTGGCCACTTAGTGCATGGAACGGAGTAACGTTAACGTTTAAACGTTATGTCGAGGTCATACAATACTACAGTCGACATAAGGTTAACGTTACCCCGTTTCCATGAAGTGTTTAAATAGCAGCAATCTTGTTGAAAATGTAACTACTAAAATGCTCTCTGATGCTGCTGATGCATAATGAATGAATGGTGAGTTGTTTAAAATGACAACATACATGTGTTAATTATTTGATTTGATTGATCCGAGAGACAGAGAGATTGTCTATGTTTGAATGAATGAATGAATGAATGAGAACTTTATTAACAGATTGCAGAATGGGTACAATACAGTACGGCTCAATACACACAATTGTTAAGGGGATGCAGACCAGAGAAAGACGTTTGTCTTGTTTACATCAGGGTCCCAGATTTTCGATTCATATCGATAGTTTAATAGCTAGCCTTGGCTCGTTTAACAATATGCAAAATATGTGTACAGCCCTGTACTCATACTGAAGTTATTCTTGGTATATAATAGGTCTGATTGTGTAACGAATCGATTCCACGTTGCGTTGTGTGTGAGAGAGAGAAGGAGAGAGGGAAAGATCTGCCTGTGTTTGTAGACGGGCGAGTTTTGTTTCTAACTTTTCTATTTATATATTGTGTTTCAAGTTGTGAATTAGAGTCTAGACTATACTTTATTTGACTGGTTGTGTGTTGTTGTAGTAACAGCTGAGCGACTCGTTCATAAGAGCCGATTCATTGCCGTGAGCGTGAGTCGAATCGCTCACGTCTTGCCATGAGTGTTGCGTGGTACTGTACTGTACTGTACAAAATATTTGGTATAGCGCCCCTAGTGGCGAATACCCACCGGCCGCCACTGCAACAAAGGCTTGTTAGTTGTTAGCAATGTGGATGTTTCTTATTGACCATACGCTACATGCCAATGAGCTCGCTCATTGCTAATGGTGTGTATCAAATCCGCTCGACGGCACAACAATAGCAGACATTTGTGTGTAACTCCAGCGCTGCATGTATTGCGTTTGCCGCCTCACAACCAAAGGTATGAGCACTAGAAAAGCATTCGACTTAAATTAAAACCTATACTGACATTGATGGGTTATTCATTGGGTTACGCTGCTGTTGATGATAGGCTAATCCATAACTGTTTCACCAAAGGCAAACTAACTGTTCACCTTTACAGACGAATTAACAAAGAAAACAATTCAAGGTGTAATTGTCTTCTGCTCTGCTCTAGAGAATGTATAGTCTAGAGTCTATTGTTTGCTGTACCTTGTAGTAAATTAATGGAGAGTACGTATAATCTACTGTCTAATGTTTGTGTTCCTTGCTATCCTTTGTGTGCTGTATGAGGCTGTCGTCATTGTACCCCGTGTGTCCCAGTCAGAGACACATCCCTGTACGCCCATTGTGCTCAGTGAAAAACACTTTTCCGATTCCTATTTTGCAGAGTAACCGATGAGTGACTCTGAGGATGAGGATGATTTCTAGTCGTACGGCATAGCGGATGAGAGTGGGTCGGTGGAAAGCAGGTTCCTAGATGTTTTCCAGGGAGAAGACGGGCACATGGAGGAGGATTGGGAACTCATTATGATGAAAGGCACAGAGGACTGACAACACCTGCTGGTCCCTAGCCCCTGGCCCCGCTGGGCTCTGGAAAAACAACGCCACTCTACGCAGACACAGACACAGACACAGACACAGACACACACACACACACACACACACACAGACACACACACACACACACACACACACACACACACACACACACACACACACACACACACACACACACACACACACACACACACACACAGCGAGTATAATACTATCAAAGGAACAACAGAGAGACAGTCACCTCCTCCAACTTGCCCCAGCGTGATGCAACACACACACACACACACACACACACACACACACACACAACACACACACACACACACACACACACACACACACACACACACACACACACACACACACACACACACACACACACACACACACACACACACACACACACACACACACACACACACACACACACACACACACACACACACACACACACACACACACACACGCACACACTCTCACTCCCCTCCCCGCTGACTAAAGGCATCACCACCACCGTGCTACACGCACCACGCCGTGTTATTCCCTCACTGGAACTCCCCCCCTGAGAGGCGGGAGGAGTTAGAGGCTGGCTACCTCCATCATCAGGCCCTGGAAAACTAGGCAGATCTGAGAGCTCCCAAATGAACAGAGTGAAAGTAGAGGAGGCATCTTTGACCGGGGGGAACAGATTTGCCATGTTTTAGGGTCTTAGAAACATACTGACGTTTCAAAATCTTTTTTCTGTTCTATTTTGTGCACATATTGATGATTTATTGCACCTTTTTTGACAATGCAACAGACAACGAGGATGATTTAGGCTTGTGATCTGATCAAAAGGACATTCCTGATATTTAAGCAGTTGATTGCCCTTTCACAGATAATTGAGAACCTCAAACGAATAACCATATAAGTCAGTTTTTCAGAGGAACAATGTTTTCAAACTTTATTATCTAAAAGCGGCTGGGTGGCGCAGCGGACATTGCACTCGTCACCAACGCATGAGACACCGGTATCGAATCCGGCTGTCGGCATTGCCTCCGGCTTGGGCCGGCCGTCATATTAACTCAATTGGCAGAGTTAGCGGGTGGGAAGTCGATGGGTGGTAATCTGGACGTTGTAAACAGCGACTCCTACAGGTCGGTTGGGGCGCCTGCACAGCAGAGACAGGAAAATGGCGGGGGCAGTGTGAGCCTCCTACACGTTACTCGTCACCAAATGAGAGTCCTAGCTGGCAGGTGAAAAGATGCGACTGGCTGCCTACACATGTATCGGAGGGGACATGCGATGGGCTTCTATCCTCCCTACAACCGGCCAGTGGGGGGCACATGCGAGCAACGATCAAGACAGGGGAGGGGAGAATTGGCACGGCTAAATTGGGATGGGAGAAAAATAGAAAAAGAAGAGAAAAAACAGAAAAAAATGTAATTATTATCTAAAGATGGTGAGTTGGAGTGTCGTGTTCATTCATAGTTTCAGGTCGCTTTCACACAGGGGCTGTTTGGTCCGGATTATCGGACCAGAATTCGATAGTCCGGTTTGTCGGGTTTGTGTGAATGCGCGTCGAACTCGGTTCGCGGACCAAACACACAAACTCTGGTCCGCCTGAAAATGTAGGTCTCGGTTCGGCTTCATCGAACCAAACGCGAACCAAATATAGGAAGTGCTTATTATTACCGGTCCTTACCAGGGGCGTTTTTAGGGTTAGAAAACATTGGGGGCTTCAGCCCGGGGGGGTGGAGGGGAGCTTACCCCCCCCCCCCCCTTTTTTTTTTTTTTTAAACACAGAAATACGCAATTTTAGAGTAATTAGAGATGAATACTGAAGAACTCGAATCATTAGAGGTTCTCAAAGTGAGGTCCATGTCCATGAGAGGGATCTGGGCAGTTCCCATAGAAAATTCAAAGTTAACAGGACCAAATCATCAGTTTCTTATTTATTTATTTAACCTTTATTTTGCCAGATAAAACATTGATCTGGTCCAAGAGGCCCCAACAGGAGTACAAATATACATATATACACATATATATATTATATATACATATACTGTACATATATACACACAATAACAAAATAAAAACAGTTAAGAATCATACACATAAGCAAATAAACAAACAAACAAACATTATGCACAGCCTATGTACAAAAGAAATAAACAGTTCATCTCTAGTCTTTACAGTTTTCTTCAATTGCATAAACACTCAAATCAAAAGTATTACACAATTATCAAAACCTTACACTCAAGGAGCAAAACGTAGGCCCAGATTTGCACCCCTATAAGCACAATGTCAGCCTCACACTTTTTGCAAAACAATACACACAGTGATTTGCAAAACACTAAACACACTTCCATTACATTAGACACAGAATGTCAAATTACCACACATATGAGCCAATTGGTTAAACACAGTCATCAGATGCACAAACACACCATTGCTTAATTGTAGATACACCAATCAGGTTTAAGCACTATAAAGATGCAGCAGGTGAGTTCACCTGTCTTCAACCAAAATGGAAAGAGAGTGAAGTACTGTACACAGAGAACGTGAAAATATACAATACATTCACCAAACACTACACAAGACAACCAATGATGCAGACTGATGAAATATAAATGTTCTCCCATTTTCCCAAATCAGTCAACATGTCAACATGGAGAATCACAACAAAAAAGTATCTTGCCAGATCCATAGGCAAAGAGATAATGTCTAGTATTTTCTGTACTCTATTTACATTTTTTCAAAATTGTTTTTGTTTTACTGTAATTTTAACTTGTACTGGATACAGTATTTTATGTTTGTCTGATATTTGCTGAGCTTACAGTGTTATGCACATAGTAGCATGGAAACTGGGACATGTTTTGTTGTGATTCTCCATGTTGAAATGTTGACTGATTTGGTTATATGGAGAGAACATTTATATTTTCATCAGTCTGCATCATTGCTTTGGGTATATGGAGAGAAAATGTTTTTTTAGCAGTCTGCATCATTGATTTGGGTATATGTAGATAAATAAATCATATTTTCATCAGTCTACTCTACAGCATTGGTCTTGTGTAGTGTTTGGTGAATTTATTGTATATTTGCACATTCTCTGCATACTTCACTTACAGTACTCTAATCACTGAGAAGTAGAATTGCTAAATGTGTTTTAGGTTAAGCACAGCAGTGTGTGTAACTGGTTCAAACAGAATTGAGTCATATGAAACGTGTGTTTCATATGGTAACAAAATGTAGTTTTTATAAATTAGTGTATGGTTTTGACAAGTGTTTAATTTAGCAAAGGATCTGAGGTATTCTGATAATTGTGTGTGTGGTTGTGCTAATTGTGTGTTTTGAAACACCGGGCCCCGTTTTCAAAATCATGCTTAAGCAATCGAAAAAAAACTATTGTGTTTCATTATAATTATGTTTCAGTCTTCTCATAAAAAAAATATTCGATTTTGGGTCTTTTCCTGCCTTTGGTCCGCTTTGCATTCACATCTCAAATGAACCGTAGCAGAGTGAATGAGCTTTCACACCACCCCAAACCAACCGGACTATCCGAGGAAATGAACCAGGGTTCGATTAAAGCTTATTATAGTTTATCACAGTATCATGAGCATGTCTTTGTCAGTGGACACTGGACATGGGTATGGATGGCTCCAGGTGCTGCTGCGTTAAAGTGCACATCTTCAAGTCACAAATCGGTGAATGAAAGAATGATAGGATCAAATGAAAACTACTTACTAAAATGGATTAAAAGTACTAAAAACCAACAAAAAATACCAAACACTAACAAACATCAGCACAGTCAATGGGGATGCTGACATAAAAAAAAAAAAAAAGTAAAAAAAAAAAAAAAAAATGTAAACAGTTTTTTTTTTTGTTTTTTTTTTTTTTTTTTTTTTTTAAGGTCCGGGGCTAGGAGAAAAACATCCGGGGGCTAAAGCCCCGGAAGCCCAAGGCTAACGACGCCACTGGTCCTTACCACTGCTCGCAGCATTCATTCACTGCAAAACAACCACACTGCATCTATCTATCTATCTATCTATCTATCTCTATCTATCTATCATCTATCTATCTATCTATCTATCTATCTATCTATCTATCTATCTATCTATCTATCTATCTATCTATCTATCTATCTATCTATCTATCTATCTATCTATCTATCTATCTATCTATCTATCTATCTATCTATCTATCTATCTATCTATCTTCTATCTATCTATCTATCTATCTATCTATCTATCTATACTATCTATCTATCTATCTATCTATCTATCTATCTATCTATCTATCTATCTATCTATCTATCTATCTATCTATCTATCTATCTATCTATCTATCTATCTATCTATCTATCTATCTATCTATCTATCTATCTATCTATCTATCTATCTATCTATCTATCTATCTATCTATCTATCTATCTATCTATCTATCTATCTATCTATCTATCTATCTATCTATCTATCTATCTATCTATCTATCTATCTATCTATCTATCTATCTATCTATCTATCTATCTATCTATCTATCTATCTATCTATCTATCTATCTATCTATCTATCTATCTATCTATCTATCTATCTATCTATCTATCTATCTATCTATCTATCTATCTATCTATCTATCATATCTATCTATCTATCTATCTATCTATCTATCTATCTATCTATCTATCTATCTATCTATCTATCTATCTATCTATCTATCTATCTATCTATCTATCTATCTATCTATCTATCTATCTATCTATCTATCTACATCTATCTATCTATATATCTGTGCATCTTGGGAAGAAGGAAGAAAAAACGCGGCTTATTATATTATTAATAAAACAGCTACTTGTGGGCACTCATAAAAACAACACAGTGTACAAGTTGTTTAGCGAGAGGATGGTGGTAATGTGCTTCAATAGAACAATGGATCAATGCCAAATGTCAAAACTCGGCTCTGCTGATCTGGAGGGCTCGAGTCGCAGTCCACACACACAGACACACACACACACGCGCGCGCGCGTGCGCACACACGGGCTCGCAGCCACACACACATTTCCACTGTCCAATAGCCGAGCGCCCTTTTCGACCGCGTGACATTGTTCAGAAGGTCTCGGTCCGCCTCACAGATTTCTATGTGAACGCAGGCGAACCAAATGAAGAATGCAACAATGTTGCAACTTCACCACCAGAACCGCACAGAGTCCACCAGAACTATATGTGAAAGCGACCTAAGACAGTTGAGGTCGGGGCGCTCCAGTAGCACACCATATAGCGCGCTGGGTCGCGAAGCGGTCGTCCCGGGTTCGCGTCCCACACCCGGTGGCCTAACTGACTGACTGACTGACTGACTGACTCCCTATATTGTTGAAACGTGCATGCATAGTGTTATGGTCGGGATCTGGCTTAAAAACCCAGCAACATTATAGGAAATTAGCTTTCCATCTTCTCCAGAGTCAGACAAGAAGATAGATACCAATTTCCTCTGTGCGTTCACTCAGTAGAAAGCTCTCTGGTTGCAAGCTAGCCTAGCTTATTTAATAAATAGATCGAATCAGATATGGACCACTAGCCTAGCTGTTTTTTACTGCTGATTGTCCCTCTTCTCTACACTCTTTGACTGCACTACACACAGCTCATATTATGTCCTCACTGGAACCCCCTCCCACCCCCCTCCCGCATACTCTCCGAGGGGAAGTGAGGTCAAAGAGGCAGGAAGTGGAGATTAGTCTCCTGACAACGAGTCTGGGATCAAAGCGCTCTCCTCTCCAATCTCATTACCCCTTGAAAAAAAAGAATACGCTGTTGAACCGGCTAATTAAAGCACATCTCAAACAACGGTCAGGAAGCCAATGGGGAACACGACATGACAGAGATGCAAGAGAGAGGGCAAGAGAGAGAGAGAGGGATTTTTCTTTTCTCTCTCTCTCCTCTCTCTCCTCTCTCTCTCTCTCTCCTCTCTCTCTCTCTCTCTCTCTCTCTCTCTCTCTCTCTCTCTCTCTCTCTCTCTCTCTCTGCTCTCTCTCTCTCTCTCTCCTCTTTCTCTCTCTCTCTCTCTCTCTCTCTCTCTCTCTCTCTCTCTCTGTCTCTCTCTCTCTCTCTCTCTCTCTCTCCTCTCTCGCTCTCGCTCTCGCTCTCGCTCTCTCTCTCTCTCTCTCTCTCTCTCTCTCTCTCTCTCTCTCTCTCTCTCTCTCTCTCTCTCTCTCTCTCTCTCTCTCTCCCCTCCCCCATCAGACGACTAAGCAAACAGTAGCGAATCGACGAGGAACCGTATGAAAAGTTAATGTAATGATATATTTAGATATGTAGAGCTGAACGCTGCATGTCGAAGGACGGGTCGGGTCGGAAGAAAAAAATAACAAAAAAACAACAACAACAACAGTAAAAGGCTTGGATTTCTTCCCGTTGGGTGATGTCAGGAAAATAGGACAAGCTGAAACTCATTGCTCGCGCAGCGGAGGAGGAGGAGGCCGAACCACAAAAAAGCAACTCATCAATTTTTTAAAACTCCCGTCTCCCTGTTTTGTGCTATTCAGTAGCTTTTTCCTCGGCCTGCCGCGCTCAGCCCCCTACTGTACGTTAGCAGCTTATGTAAGTGCACTGTGGATCGTTGAGCCCCCCCCCCCCCCCCCGCCCCCCCGCCCGTGTTGGCCGGCTTACATAAGTGGCCTG
>NW_028170039.1:0-1000 GCF_963971535.1 Notolepis coatsorum
TATCTACCTTAAATGGATCTTTTTCAAGTTCCAAGTTTTAATACTCTTATCAACATGAGAGTCAACAAATGCTTGCTTTATGCAGCCATTTAACACAAAAGGATGACCCTCATGCATTGTAAATTTGCATCATATTCAAAACAGAGTGATGCACAAAATAACTTAAAAGAAAATGATAATTTAAAACAATGAATAAAGTGTGCATGAAATAATAGGGGAAAGAAAACGTTAGGAACTTGTTACATTCACCCACACAAGGGCTGAGGACTCACACTTCCGCCCCCCCCCCTCTCTCTCACACACACACACACACTCTCCCAGCTCTCTTTCTCTCTTGCCCCTTCCTCATCTCTCTCACCCCCTCGTCTCTCTCTCTCTCTCTCTCTCTCTCTCTCTCTCTCTCTCTCTCTCTCTCTCTCTCTCTCTCTCTCTCTCTCTCTCTCTCTCTCTCTCTCTCTCTCTCTCCACACACACACACACACACACACACTACACACACACACACACACACACACACACACACACACACACACACACACACACACACACACACACACACACACACACACACCACACACACACCACACCACACACACACACTTTGAGTCAGAAACAAACATAGTATCAATGAGAGTATCAATAATACACCTGAGTGAAGTCTTGTAAAAAAAAATCAAATAATAATAAAAAGAAATTCTAAAAAGTAATCGTGAGTTAAGGAAAGATAGTGGCGTTAATATAATCGGGCGTTAATACCGTGTTAACTGTGACAGCCCTTAATATATATATATATATATAATAAAACTAAAAGAAGAATACCTTCACAAGAAAGAAGGGGCCACACATTCCCTCAGGACTCGTTTTTTGCAACTTTTTATTGCACAACGTGTTTCGCTTCTTGCTTTTAGGGAAGCAGACGCGAAACGCGAAAAAGGCAAAAACCAGTCCTGAGGAGTGTGCGGCCCCTTCTTTCTTGTGAAGGTATTCTTCTTTTAGCTTT
>NW_028170038.1:7500-22500 GCF_963971535.1 Notolepis coatsorum
AGCTGCTGAAATTATGCACGGCATAACGAACAAGTCAGACCACTTCTTGTTCAGATCACTTCCTGTTCAGACCACTTCCTGTTCAGACCACTTCCTGTTCAGAACACTTCCTCCCAGTTACAATATCTACAGTAAATGTAGTAAATATACTGTATGGGTTATATGCAGGTGTATAAGTAGGTATATAGAAGGATTATATTCAGGTATATTCAGACAGATATGGATATATATATATAAATATACTAATATTATATATTAGTGCTGTCAGGCGATTAAAAAAATGTATCTAATTAATTACAGGATTTGTAATTAATTAATCGAATTAATCGCATTTTAATCGCATAACCATTTTAGGCCTGATATTCTATATTCTATAATCATATTTCAAATTGCATGTGTCTGGCTGGCAGAATTCAGTACTGTATCTACAAAACCTTCTGTTTAATCATCTTCCATTTATTAATTTGCTTAGATTTTTCAAGTCTGGTCAATTTTAGCATGGTGTTATTCACAATCAAAGATAATTTTTTTTTAATAAAATTGAATTGACATTCTCATTTGGTTCATTACAATGTACTCAAGCCTAATAACATGCGTACACAGTATTTCTGACACTGGGAATACATTCCCTGAGATCCATAGATGTCCCTAGAATCAGATACCAAGAACATGCAAATGGACCATTTAAAAAAAAGTCTGTAAATGTTTATTCTACGTGCTTATGGAATGAATGAGATAAAAAAATATATATATATATATATATATATATATATATATTTAAATAAATTTTGAGTTAATTTTCATAACGCGATAATTTGCTGTGTAATTAATTTATCTAATTAACACGATCAACTGACAGCCCTAATATATATATGTAGTAAATATAAATATAAAAGATTTGTTATTTTGAAATGTCCTTGCATTAACATTAGACAGCATGTGTGTGTGTGTGTGTGTGTGTGTGTGTGTGTGTGTGTGTGTGTGTGTGTGTGCACGTGTGTGCACGTGTGTGCGCGCGTGTGTGTGTCTTCACCATGCACGCGTTCTTCATGCCAAGACTAATCCATTTCCCTTTTCAGTGATCTGATGGGCAATTGACTGACATGTCAGATGTTATCTGGTGTCCTCCCTCCTCTCACCAGACACCAGGGATTAGCCTGAGCTCTAACCCCCTCCCCTCCACGTCACCTGACAGATGACTGGTCGGGGGGTCCTGTCACTCAAGGTCTGTTACAGCCCTTTCCCATTAGGTGGTACCGGCTCGGCTCAATGTAACATGTCTGGCTTCCCATCGGGCGAAGGTTGTGGATAGTACCTGGTACCTGGTCGCTAAATGTGTTTATATAACAGCTTTTATCCAAAGCACTTTACAA
Source organism: Notolepis coatsorum (assembly GCF_963971535.1). Taxonomy (NCBI): domain Eukaryota; kingdom Metazoa; phylum Chordata; class Actinopteri; order Aulopiformes; family Paralepididae; genus Notolepis; species Notolepis coatsorum. Next base: position 8,874 of record NW_028170038.1, read on the forward strand.
CTTATGCCTTATTCACACACCAACGGCGGAGGCGACCATGCAAGGTGTCGACCTGCTCATCGGAAGCAGTTAGGGGTAGGGGTTGCTCAAGGACACTTCGACATGTGTATATTTTCCCTAACGGACTTTCACTTCCGCGTTTGGGATGCGCGATCTGATTGGCCACTGCCGTTTCTCTCTGCGCCAATCACGTTACGCCTAGTTATGCCTCTAACAGCCTAACGCCTAGTTCTATCACTGGTTAAGCTTGGCGACTCTTTCGAAGTTGATTAAGGTTAGAGTTTGGAATCAGGGCTGGTGGTCTATCGCCCTGCTCTAAACCAAACTCTAACCGTAACTGTTACAAAGGATCAGATTAAACCGAATATATATATTTATTTATTGATATATATTGCATAGTATTTGTATATCGTTTGATATCCCCTGTATATTCCTTGTACATATACACGGAATATCCCTTTAGCCCAGACCATAATAGTTCATTCTCCTATTGGACAGCGGTCCACCGGCGCCAGGGACCGGCCTCCGGAGTCAGGTTCAAAGTCACCGTCAAGACGTGTCTGGACATGCCCGGTATTGCCCAGGGATACGCGACAGAAATGAGATTGGTACTAGTTTGTTCACCGTGCGTATAAATACAGCGCAGGTGAATATAGAAGCCCCTTCTTAGCCTTAGTATGTTACCCAATAAGTTGAAGCCTCACCCACGATACAACGTGCGGTGAAGTATGGCCTGTTTGGCCCCAGAATAGAGCATTGAGACCATGTGCGAATTAATAACTGAATTGTCAGAGTTTGGCGCTAGACATATTTCTATTAAGTCATTAATAGTCTATTTGTGTATAGTGTATCGTGCGGTTAAAGTTCTACAGTGACCAGCATCTCCAACGCTTCCTCGTATTAGCTAGAGTTCTTATCCAGGCTGGGCTGACCACATGGCGCTTTCACCCGAGGAGACCTAGACGAGAACCGTATGGACATGTACACTGGATTAATCTACCCGACGACTACATAGCCCTTTGCGGCTGGAATATATTTGCTTTGGTCCTGTGATTTATGGAGCGGATAATCGCCGACGCCTGCACGTGTTGGATTTAGGACCCCTTCTCTTCTCCCTCTACACTAAATCACTGGGTAACATTATCACGTCTCATGGCTTCTCCTACCATTGTTATGCCGACGATACTCAACTCTTCCTCTCCTTCCCTCCCTCAGATATCCACGTCTCTGTGCGGATCTCGGCCTGTCTGTCCGACATCTCAGCCTGGATGACGTCCAACCACCTCAAACTGAACCTAAGCAAAACAGAATTGCTCCACCTGCCGGCCAAATCCTCCCCCCTAACCGACCTTTCAATCACAGTCGAGAATGCAGCTGTGACTGCGTCCCCGACCGCCAAGAACCTTGGTGTTGTCCTCGACGACCAGTTGAACTTCTCTGCTCACATCGCAGCGACGACCAGAACCTGCCGATTCCTCCTGAGCAACGTCAGAAGGATACGCCCCTTCCTGACAAAAGAAGCCACCCAACTCCTCGTCCAATCAACAGTCATCTCCCGCCTCGACTACTGCAATGCACTGCTCGCTGGCCTCCCGGCCACTGCCACTAAGCCTCTTCAACTCATTCAGAACGCAGCGGCCCGCCTGATCTCAAACCTACCGAAGTCGGCCCATGTCACCCCACTTCTTAGGGACCTGCACTGGCTCCCCATTGCTGCACGAATCCGCTTCAAGGCCCTCGACCTAGCATACCGTGCGGCAAAGGGAACCGCTCCCGCCTACCTCCGGTCAATGGTCTCTAACTACACACCCTCAAGACCCCTACGCTCTGCATCTTCTGGCCGCCTCAGACCTACTCCTATCCAAGCTCCGGGAGGGTCATCAAAGAGAAGTCGCCTATTCTCAGTCCTTGCCCCACAATGGTGGAATGAACTACCCACCCCAGTTAGGACAGCCGAATCACGTCCAATCTTTCGCCGTCGACTAAAGACGCACTTCTTCAACCATTATCTGAATTAAAAAAAAAAAAAAAAAAAAAAAAAAAAAAAAATCCCTAACTAACCGTACTGTCATGCACTTGTCCTAATAAACTAACCTACACTGTAGCACTCAACACTTTGATGAACATTGTTGCTCAGCTGATAGAGTTGTGCCCTTCCTGATGGCTTGTCGTACAGAACTTGTAAGTCGCTTTGGATAAAAGCGTCAGCTAAATGACTAAATGTAAATGTAAATGTAAATTTACACCGCGAGGAGTCAAGTTGAGTCGGCGCCTCAGAGAGCCTGAGGCCGACTAGCTTTCTTCACTGTGGAGCTACAGTCTACGGAGAACAGCTGTATTCGTCTGTGGATCAAGAGGCTACTGCACCGGCTCCTGTACCTGGAGTCTCCTTAGTCATCGTTGACCAGACGTTCTACTACCGACAGATCTTCTACCCCTGCTGGCTTACAACCAGGGGGACCCCTTCCAGTATCTCCCGCTATATTACTAGTGTACCATAGATATAATTCCCTAAGATTCAGGTTGTATAATTACCTCCTGCGTAACCAGAGAATGGACATTCATTATTGATTTGCCTACGCATATTCCTTTGCCTTACAAGTGCATTCAAAGAATAATGTAAAGTATCCTATGTACCTTTTGCTCCATTAAATACTTGATTATACCTTTGTTTGGAACCGATTTCATTGTGGAAAGTGTTCATCATATTCATATATCGTGTACTGTATGGCCAGTAATTAAAGTACATAAAGCGGTAGTGGTTTAATGATACCATACTTATCAATACAGTCAGGGAATTGTACCCCTCAGTTACAGTAACCAACTTCGAAAGAGTCGCCAAGCTTAACCAGTGATATAACTAGGCGGAACGCGATTGGCACAGAGAGAAACGTCAGTGGTCAATCAGAGACGAGAAGAGAAGAGAAGAGAAGAGAAGAGAAGAGAAGAGAAGAGAAGAGAAGAGAAGATAAGAGAAGAGAAGAGAAGAGAAGAGAAGAGAAGAGAAGAGAAGAGAAGAGAAGAGAAGAGAGGAGAGGAGAGGAGAGGAGAGGAGAGGAGAGGAGAGGAGAGGAGAGGAGAGGAGAGGGAATCTTCTTTTTGAATCCATATAACGTTATATCGTTATATAAACAACCATAAGGTCCAACCTTGTGGAGCTCATTAGTTATGGTCGTAGATGGAACTGCATGATCAATGTAGGTTTAATAGTGAAACACATAGTAACACAGTACATGTAGGTTCATTGAGCTTGGCTGGGGAGGAGTGCTCTCATCCTGGCCAGCTAGCAGGGGATGCAGCTCTCTGGTGGACAGAGAAGGGTTGGGGACATTGGCTCTCTGGGTGTGAGATTCAAGCTACTGTTCTGACAGACCAAACTCTCCACAACTACAAGGAAGAGGAGAGGAGAGGAGAGGAGAGGAGAGGAGAGGAGAGGAGGAGAGGAGAGGAGAGGAGAGGAAAGGAGAGGAAAGGAGAGGAGAGGAGAGGAGAGGAGAGGAGAGGAGAGGAGAGGAGAGGAGAGGAGAGGAGAGGAGAGGAGAGGAGAGGAGAGGAGAGGAGAGGAGAGGAGAGGAGAGGAAAGGAGAGGAGAGGAGAGGAGAGGAGAGGAGAGGAGAGGAGAGGAGAGGAGTGGAGTGGAGTGGAGTGGAGAGGAGAGGAGAGAGAAGTGGTATTGTGGAGGGAACACACACATTTGAAACTTGGAATCCAATTAGATAATGCGCGCGCACTCACACATACACACACGCGCCCTCCCCCCATTCTTTGATTCATACCATTAGCAAAGTAAAACATCACTCCAGGCAGAATGATAGACAGATATGCGACTCCCAGTGATGTTCAGAGAACAGGATCAAAGGATTTGACACAATACCAATCACCAGCCGCCGCCTTGTTAGTCAACATGCAGGAAGGAAGGGTACAACTCTATCAGCTAAGGGTCAGTAAGATTGTTCGTCAAACAGTGTTGAACTTTGAGTGCTACAGTCTTGAGTGCATAGTAGTAAATACATATTAGCATAGTAGGTAGTAGTATAGGCAAGGTAGATTACTTAGTAGCAGAGTGCATACTAGTAAAAAACTGTATGTAAAATACTGTACATACCTGTATATAATCCTTTTCTGTAGATACTATATCTATATCTGTACATATCCCTTACCTACTCTTACTAGTTACGCTGCTGACCAGTATGACTTACTACCATAGTGTCTTTATTTATACCCGTATCACTGTACATATTAATAATACTACAACTCTGTACATACATCTGATTATCACTATTACTCAGTAGTACTCATTTATATTATCTTATATCCAGTTGAATCACCTGAACATTGTATATTACTATTGCACTTTACTGTTACATTTGCACTCTGGATGCTAAACTTCATTTCGTTGTACTGTACTTGTGCTGTATGATGACAATGCATTTTAATCTAATCTAATCTAAACTAATCTAATCTAATGTATAGTGTGTATGCTACATTGTAAGCCTGTCTTGAGACTTGTCTTGTCAGTCCGTCCAGAAAGCACAGAGGGTTTTTGTCTTTTGAGACGCTGGGAGCAGGAAACGTTAGCATTCGTCCACAATGGAAGTCAATGGAGGAATGAGGCATGTGGGAGTGTTCAGAGACATACTTCACACACCCATTGATTTCCACTACCGCTGCTAACAATGCAAACATTTCTCCGCAACACACCCTGGTGCAAGTTCTGTTTTGCAGGGGCTGAGAGGGACCCCCAGAGAGAGATCTATCAGCAGAGGCTTCTTCAAACTATCGACCGTTACTTTGAAGTGTCGGTTAAATTGGGCGTGTACGGTTTCCTTGGAAGCTATCGACGTTGTGCGAGAAAGAGCTTGGCGTCCCGTCATATTTCCTCAGACAAACCACCGGTCGGTTTCACAGTTTCAGATGGAGTGTTGTGTTCGTTCATAGTTAAAGACGGTAGAGGTTGAGTACTTTATTATCTAAAGATGGTGAGTTAGAGTGTTGTGTTCGTTCATAGTTAAAGACGGTAGAGGTTGAGTACTTTATTATCTAAAGATGGTGAGTTAGAGTGTTGTGTTCACTCATAGTTAAAGACGGTAGAGTTTGAGTACTTTATTATCTAAAGATGGTAAGTTAGAGTGTTGTGTTCGTTCATAGTTAAAGACGGTAGAGGTTGAGTACTTTATTATCTAAAGATGGTAAGTTAGAGTGTTGTGTTCGTTCATAGTTAAAGACAGTAGAGGTTGAGTACTTTATTATCTAAAGATGGTAAGTTAGAGTGTTGTGTTCATTCATAGTTAAAGACGGTAGAGGTTGAGTACTTTATTATCTAAAGATGGTGAGTTAGAGTGTTGTGTTCACTCATAGTTAAAGACAGTAGAGGTTGAGTACTTTATTATCTAGAGATGGTGAGTTAGAGTGTTGTGTTCATTCATAAAGACAGTAGAGGTTGAGTACTTTATTATCTAAAGATGGTGAGTTAGAGTGTTGTGTTCACTCATAGTTAAAGACAGTAGAGGTTGAGTACTTTATTGTCTGGAGATGGTAAGTTAGAGTGTTGTGTTCACTCATAGTTAAAGACAGTAGAGGTTGAGTACTTTATTATCTAAAGATGGTAAGTTAGAGTGTTGTGTTCATTCATAATAAAGACAGTAGAGGTTGAGTACTTTATTATCTAAAGATGGTGAGTTAGTGTTGTGTTCATTCATAATAAAGACAGTAGAGGTTGAGTACTTTATTATCTAAAGATGGTAAGTTAGAGTGTTGTGTTCACTCATAGTTAAAGACAGTAGAGGTTGAGTACTTTATTATCTAAAGATGGTGAGTTAGAGTGTTGTGTTCGTTCATAATAAAGACAGTAGAGGTTGAGTACTTTATTATCTAAAGATGGTGAGTTAGTGTTGTGTTCACTCATAGTTAAAGACAGTAGAGGTTGAGTACTTTATTATCTAAAGATGGTAAGTTAGAGTGTTGTGTTCACTCATAGTTAAAGACAGTATAGGTTGAGTACTTTATTATCTAAAGATGGTAAGTTACAGTGTTGTGTTCACTCATAGTTAAAGACAGTAGAGGTTGAGTACTTTATTATCTAAAGATGATAAGTTAGAGTGTTGTGTTCACTCATAGTTAAAGACAGTAGAGGTTGAGTACTTTATTATCTAAAGATGGTAAGTTAGAGTGTTGTGTTCACTCATAGTTAAAGACAGTAGATGTTGAGTACTTTATTATCTAGAGATGGTGAGTTAGTGTTGTGTTCGTTCATAATAAAGACAGTAGAGGTTGAGTACTTTATTATCTAAAGATGGTAAGTTAGAGTGTTGTGTTCGTTCATAATAAAGACAGTAGAGGTTGAGTACTTTATTATCTAAAGATGGTGAGTTAGTGTTGTGTTCGTTCATAATAAAGACAGTAGAGGTTGAGTACTTTATTATCTAAAGATGGTAAGTTAGAGTGTTGTGTTCGTTCATAATAAAGACAGTAGAGGTTGAGTACTTTATTATCTAGAGATGGTGAATTAGAGTGTTGTGTTCGTTCATAGTTAAAGACAGTAGAGGTTGAGTACTTTATTATCTAAAGATGGTGAGTTAGTATTGTGTTCATTCATAGTTAAAGACAGTAGAGGTTGAGTACTTTATTATCTAAAGATGGTGAGTTAGAGTGTTGTGTTCATTCATAAAGACAGTAGAGGTTGAGTACTTTATTATCTAAAGATGGTGAGTTAGAGTGTTGTGTTCATTCATAAAGACAGTAGAGGTTGAGTACTTTATTATCTAGAGATGGTGAGTTAGAGTGTTGTGTTCATTCATAGTTAAAGACAGTAGAGGTTGAGTACTTTATTATCTAAAGATGGTAAGTTAGAGTGTTGTGTTCATTCATAGTTAAAGACAGTAGAGGTTGAGTACTTTATTATCTAAAGATGGTAAGTTAGAGTGTTGTGTTCATTCATAATAAAGACAGTAGAGGTTGAGTACTTTATTATCTAGAGATGGTGAGTTAGAGTGTTGTGTTCATTCGTAATAAATACAGTAGAGGTTGAGTACTTTATTATCTAAAGATGGTGAGTTAGAGTGTTGTGTTCACTCATAGTTAAAGACAGTAGAGGTTGAGTACTTTATTATCTAAAGATGGTAAGTTAGTGTTGTGTTCACTCATAGTTAAAGACAGTAGAGGTTGAGTACTTTATTATCTAAAGATGGTAAGTTAGTGTTGTGTTCACTCATAGTTAAAGACAGTAGAGGTTGAGTACTTTATTATCTAAAGATGGTGAGTTAGAGTGTTGTGTTCATTCATAGTTAAAGACAGTAGAGGTTGAGTACTTTATTATCTGAAGATGGTGAGTTAGAGTGTTGTGTTCATTCATAGTTAAAGACAGTAGAGGTTGAGTACTTTATTATCTAAAGATGGTAAGTTAGAGTGTTGTGTTCATTCATAATAAAGACAGTAGAGGTTGAGTACTTTATTATCTAAAGATGGTGAGTTAGTGTTGTGTTCATTCATAATAAAGACAGTAGAGGTTGAGTACTTTATTATCTAAAGATGGTAAGTTAGAGTGTTGTGTTCACTCATAGTTAAAGACAGTAGAGGTTGAGTACTTTATTATCTAAAGATGGTGAGTTAGAGTGTTGTGTTCGTTCATAATAAAGACAGTAGAGGTTGAGTACTTTATTATCTAAAGATGGTGAGTTAGTGTTGTGTTCACTCATAGTTAAAGACAGTAGAGGTTGAGTACTTTATTATCTAAAGATGGTAAGTTAGAGTGTTGTGTTCACTCATAGTTAAAGACAGTATAGGTTGAGTACTTTATTATCTAAAGATGGTAAGTTACAGTGTTGTGTTCACTCATAGTTAAAGACAGTAGAGGTTGAGTACTTTATTATCTAAAGATGATAAGTTAGAGTGTTGTGTTCACTCATAGTTAAAGACAGTAGAGGTTGAGTACTTTATTATCTAAAGATGGTAAGTTAGAGTGTTGTGTTCACTCATAGTTAAAGACAGTAGATGTTGAGTACTTTATTATCTAGAGATGGTGAGTTAGTGTTGTGTTCGTTCATAATAAAGACAGTAGAGGTTGAGTACTTTATTATCTAAAGATGGTAAGTTAGAGTGTTGTGTTCGTTCATAATAAAGACAGTAGAGGTTGAGTACTTTATTATCTAAAGATGGTGAGTTAGTGTTGTGTTCGTTCATAATAAAGACAGTAGAGGTTGAGTACTTTATTATCTAAAGATGGTAAGTTAGAGTGTTGTGTTCGTTCATAATAAAGACAGTAGAGGTTGAGTACTTTATTATCTAGAGATGGTGAATTAGAGTGTTGTGTTCGTTCATAGTTAAAGACAGTAGAGGTTGAGTACTTTATTATCTAAAGATGGTGAGTTAGTATTGTGTTCATTCATAGTTAAAGACAGTAGAGGTTGAGTACTTTATTATCTAAAGATGGTGAGTTAGAGTGTTGTGTTCATTCATAAAGACAGTAGAGGTTGAGTACTTTATTATCTAAAGATGGTGAGTTAGAGTGTTGTGTTCATTCATAAAGACAGTAGAGGTTGAGTACTTTATTATCTAGAGATGGTGAGTTAGAGTGTTGTGTTCATTCATAGTTAAAGACAGTAGAGGTTGAGTACTTTATTATCTAAAGATGGTAAGTTAGAGTGTTGTGTTCATTCATAGTTAAAGACAGTAGAGGTTGAGTACTTTATTATCTAAAGATGGTAAGTTAGAGTGTTGTGTTCATTCATAATAAAGACAGTAGAGGTTGAGTACTTTATTATCTAGAGATGGTGAGTTAGAGTGTTGTGTTCATTCGTAATAAATACAGTAGAGGTTGAGTACTTTATTATCTAAAGATGGTGAGTTAGAGTGTTGTGTTCACTCATAGTTAAAGACAGTAGAGGTTGAGTACTTTATTATCTAAAGATGGTAAGTTAGTGTTGTGTTCACTCATAGTTAAAGACAGTAGAGGTTGAGTACTTTATTATCTAAAGATGGTAAGTTAGTGTTGTGTTCACTCATAGTTAAAGACAGTAGAGGTTGAGTACTTTATTATCTAAAGATGGTGAGTTAGAGTGTTGTGTTCATTCATAGTTAAAGACAGTAGAGGTTGAGTACTTTATTATCTGAAGATGGTGAGTTAGAGTGTTGTGTTCATTCATAGTTAAAGACAGTAGAGGTTGAGTACTTTATTATCTAGAGATGGTGAGTTAGAGTGTTGTGTTCACTCATAGTTAAAGACAGTAGAGGTTGAGTACTTTATTATCTAAAGATGGTGAATTAGTGTTGTGTTCATTCATAAAGACAGTAGAGGTTGAGTACTTTATTATCTAGAGATGGTGAGTTAGAGTGTTGTGTTCATTCATAAAGACAGTAGAGGTTGAGTACTTTATTATCTAAAGATGGTAAGTTAGAGTGTTGTGTTCATTCATAATAAAGACAGTAGAGGTTGAGTACTTTATTATCTAGAGATGGTGAGTTAGAGTGTTGTGTTCGTTCATAATAAAGACAGTAGAGGTTGAGTACTTTATTATCTAAAGATGGTAAGTTAGAGTGTTGTGTTCATTCATAATAAAGACAGTAGAGGTTGAGTACTTTATTATCTAGAGATGGTGAGTTAGAGTGTTGTGTTCGTTCATAATAAAGACAGTAGAGGTTGAGTACTTTATTATCTAGAGATGGTGAGTTAGAGTGTTGTGTTCGTTCATAATAAAGACAGTAGAGGTTGAGTACTTTATTATCTAAAGATGGTAAGTTAGAGTGTTGTGTTCATTCATAATAAAGACAGTAGAGGTTGAGTACTTTATTATCTAAAGATGGTAAGTTAGAGTGTTGTGTTCATTCATAATAAAGACAGTAGAGGTTGAGTACTTTATTATCTAAAGATGGTAAGTTAGAGTGTTGTGTTCATTCATAGTTAAAGACAGTAGAGGTTGAGTACTTTATTATCTAAAGATGGTAAGTTAGAGTGTTGTGTTCATTCATAGTTAAAGACAGTAGAGGTTGAGTACTTTATTATCTAAAGATGGTAAGTTAGAGTGTTGTGTTCATTCATAGTTAAAGACAGTAGAGGTTGAGTACTTTATTATCTAAAGATGGTAAGTTAGAGTGTTGTGTTCATTCATAGTTAAAGACAGTAGAGGTTGAGTACTTTATTATCTAAAGATGGTAAGTTAGAGTGTTGTGTTCATTCATAATAAAGACAGTAGAGGTTGAGTACTTTATTATCTAGAGATGGTGAGTTAGAGTGTTGTGTTCATTCGTAATAAATACAGTAGAGGTTGAGTACTTTATTATCTAAAGATGGTAAGTTAGAGTGTTGTGTTCACTCATAGTTAAAGACAGTAGAGGTTGAGTACTTTATTATCTAAAGATGGTGAGTTAGAGTGTTGTGTTCACTCATAGTTAAAGACAGTAGAGGTTGAGTACTTTATTATCTAAAGATGGTAAGTTAGTGTTGTGTTCACTCATAGTTAAAGACAGTAGAGGTTGAGTACTTTATTATCTAAAGATGGTAAGTTAGAGTGTTGTGTTCATTCATAGTTAAAGACAGTAGAGGTTGAGTACTTTATTATCTAGAGATGGTGAGTTAGAGTGATGTGTTCGTTCATAGTAAAGACAGTAGAGGTTGAGTACTTTATTATCTAGAGATGGTGAGTTAGAGTGATGTGTTCGTTCATAGTTAAAGACAGTAGAGGTTGAGTACTTTATTATCTAGAGATGGTGAGTTAGAGTGTTGTGTTCACTCATAGTTAAAGACAGTAGAGGTTGAGTACTTTATTATCTAAAGATGGTGACTTAGAGTGTTGTGTTCGTTCATAGTAAAGACAGTAGAGGTACTTTGGGGTGACGGACTGTATCACATTCACAATACAAGTGATTGAGGTGTTGTGGGCCGTTTGTCTCATGGGTTCAGAGACAGAGGACACCAGACAAGAGATAGTAGTCGAGGACGACGCTGTGTATGAAGAGAGACACAGTTTTGATTGGAGAACACGATCGGTTAAGCAAATAAATAAACAAATGCAAATGGAAACCTGCCTGCAGCTACTAGTATATCTGATGAGATCAGGAGGTCTGCTTGACAAAAATGCTACCGGCATAATGTGTGTGTGTGTGTGTGCGTGTGTGTGTGTGTGTGTGTGTGTGTGTGTGTGTGTGTGTGTGTGTGTGTGTGTGTGTGTGTGTGTGTGTGTGTGTGTGTGTGTGTGTGTGTGTGTGTGTGTGTGTGTGTGTGTGTGTGTGTGTGTGTGTGTGTGTGTGTGTGTGTGTGTGTGTGTGTATTTGCACGAGCAGACAAGCAGGTCTGAGGTCAGCTGTCTGATGAAACATGCATGAGTTCGGCTGCAGAGCTGCTGATTGGAGGTCAGGTGTAAAACCCGAAACACGGAACGAGCCGCCCTGAATGAATAATGTCTGGGAGGTCATGAAATATGAATTTGCCTAGAAGGCTACAGTGCATGTCATCCCGGTATGATACCTGGAAGCCAAATAACCCCTTCAGCATATGTTTTCTCGTTGAAAAAAATAATGTGAGGAATGTGTGTGTGTGTGTGTGTGTGTGTGTGTGTGTGTGTGTGTGTGTGTGTGTGTGTGGGCCCCCACAAGGACAGAAAGAGGGTGTAAATCCTCTGTAGTCGGGACATTTTGTACGTCAGCATAAGAGAAAGTGGCTGTTTTAGAATGAGGGTTTAAGTGTATGGTTAGGGAATTAATGTGTGCGTGTCTGCGTGTCTCTCTGTGTGTGTGTGTGCGTGTGTGTGTGTGTGTGTGTGTGTGTGTGTGTGTGTGTGCGTGTCTCTGTGTGTGTGTGTGTGTCTGTGTGTCTCTCTGTGTGTGTGTGTGTGTGTGTGTGTGTGTGTGTGTGTGTGTGTGTGTGTGTGTGTGTGTGTGTGTGTGTGTGTGTGTGTGTGTGTGTGTGTGTGTGTGTGTGTGTGTGTGTGTGTGTGTGTGTGTGTGTGTACCTGGTAGTGTACCAGCACGTTGAGTCTCCTCCAGTCGCTCTCTATCTTGGTGGTGACGTCTTCGTCCTGCAGGATCATCCGCTGACCTCGACCCTGACGCCACTCTGCGATTAGAGATAAACATCAGCATATCATCAGCATATAAACATCAGCATATAAACATCAGCATATAAACATCATCATATCATCAGCATATAAACATCAGCATATAAACATCATCATATCATCAGCATATAAACATCAGCATATAAACATCAGCATATCCTCAGCATATCATCATCATATAAACATCATCATATCATCAGCATTATAAACATCAGCATATCATCAGCATATAATACAGAAGCCCTAAGCGGCCGTACATTCATACATTTTATTTACTCCGTTTTCCCGTGATAACGAGTACATTTTATTTGTTTTCTCGCGATAACGGGGTATAATTTTCTCGAGATCTCGAGAAAACGAAAAGATAGTCTAGTATATATTAGATCACTGCAGGAAACATCATTCAGCGTCGCAATGTCAGAGGAGCAGGTAGCCCCTTTCGTGACTGTGATGCGGTGCAGGGGCTGTAGGTGCAGGGGCTAAAGGAGCAGGAGGACATTGATCACCGCGTCACATATCTCTTCAATCAAGGCCTGACACAGGCTGAAATATAAATATACACATTAGTATGCTGCATCTAAGAAGACGGTTAGCAAAGGCTTCATCTTTCAAAGAGCACCTGGCTACGGGAGGCTGCAACTCTAAACTGGCCCCCGTATGTCCAAACCCCTCCCACCCCCTCCAAATGTACAGTTTCCTCCCCATCCATCGTATGTATTATATATCTGTTAGGATCTCTGTTTAACAGTACTGTATATTTGCATATCTTGTATGTCACAAATGTAACAGTACTGTATATACCTGTATGTCATGTACCCCCCTGAAATAAATTACTCCGTTATCACGAGAAAATGGACTTTGTTATGTCGAGATAACGAGATAATAAGTCGTTATCACGAGAAAACAAATTAAACTCGTTATCACAGGAAAACGGAGTAAATCAAATGTATGAAATGTATCAAATGTAGGGCTTCCGTAATATAAACATCATCATATCATCAGCATATAAACATCAGCATATCGTCAGCATATCATCAGCATATAAACATTATCATATCATCATCATATCATCAGCATATAATCAGCATATAAACATCAGCATATCGTCAACATATCATCAGCATATAAACATCATCATATCATCATCATATCGTCAACATATCATCAGCATATAAACATCATCATATCATCATCATATCATCAGCATATCATCAGCATATAAACATCAGCATATCATCAGCATATCATCATATCATCAGCATATAAACATCAGCATATCATCAGCATATTATCCTCATCATATCATCATATCATCATCATATGGACATCAGAATATCATCATCATCGTCATCATCATTAATACATGAATTAATGTATAAAGCAAAAGGTAATGTACTTCCAGGAAACATTCAAGAACTGTTCTCTGAAAGAGAGGGGGTTATAATCTGAGGGGAGAACTCAATTTAAAAGTTCTTAGTGTACGCACTACCAGGAGAAGACACTGCATTTCCATATGTGGAGTGAAACTGTGGAACAGTCTGAATGTGGTGCTAAAGCAATATCCAAACATGAGACAATTC
>NW_028170037.1:0-7500 GCF_963971535.1 Notolepis coatsorum
CAGGTGGCTACACTAACCAGCTGAGCTAAAGGTTCAGACCCGTTAGCAGGTGCTGGTTGACTGCGACCTTCGGAACGAAGAAGATGATGATGAAGCAAGGTCAATGATGGAATTCTAGGATACCAATTAATTTATTTTCCTTTTCATTACATTCTGGTAACAAGCTGCTAAGCAAAATCATGCAAATGACTCCATCTGTTGTGATGCCAGAACGAACAGATTCCTTGCACAGAGGCCACCCTAACCCAACTAACTGACAAAAAGGAACGCAGTCCACGTCATAAAGTAAGAGCAAAACCTGGCGTCAACACCCATTTTATTTTCGAACAAGTATAAAAACAAAAATATATCTGTTCATTTGACATAATACAAAAGATAAAAAATAATTGAGAAATGGATAAACAAATCATAGTTTACCCTATTAAAAAAAAAGGAGTAGGAAGAAGTATACACTTTTTTAAATGCCTATACCCCTTTTGAACTATTCATCAAAAATTATATAATTGTATTCTATTGTTAATTATAATGTATATAATTTATCATTTATATAATATAATTTATATGTATAAACGCTGTATCTCTATTCAATCCAATACATTTATACATAAATACATTTATATAAATATATATATAAATATATACTAAATAAATACCATTTAATATACATAATTTCTTCAATATTTTATTTACATCTTACACGTACTCCAATCAACACACTTCCTCTTCCAGATACCCATTTAAGAAAGATTTTTTGTACATCTTTTTAAACTGATTCATGTTTGTACTCTGTAGTTATGTTAACTACTTTTGCTAATGTCAATTAACTGATGCCAACAGAGCTGCCTAGTAAACGGAATAGGCTCTTGAAAACCAAGCATCCCTTCCACAGATAAGGTTAGCTGAGCAGCAGACTCACGTAACCCCCCCCCCCCCCCCCCCCCCCTCCTCACTCACGTTGTGACGTTAATCAGATGTTAATGTGATCAATATGTAATCAAAATGTACATCAATATCGTTTTTTTCAGTTTCTCCAGTCCGCTAATTCTAACCTGATATAGCCAGATAATGCACCGGTTCATATTTTTGTAAACTGAGTAAATTCTACTCTAAAGCCATGAAGGAATAGGGCTCCCTGCGCCTATTCTGTAACACGACAGAGCTGCTCTCTCTCTCTCTTTCTCTGTCTCTGTCTCTGTCTCTGTCTCTGTCTCTGTCTCTGTCTCTCTCTCTGTCTGTCTCTCTCTCTCTCTCTCTCTCTCTCTCTCTCTCTCTCTCTCTCTCCGTCTGTCAGTTCTGGATAATAATTATTATTACACTCTCACAGTCTGTCAGTTCTGCATGATAATTATTACAGTACAGGCATCAGTGATATTAACATGCTACTTGTTTAATGCAGATAAGAGATAAATACAAATACTGTAGCCTACAGTATACAATCTTGCAAGCTCTAGTACCGATATAAATAGGCCTATGTATCTTTGATTAGTGCTGTCATTGCTGCCTGTCAAATGTAAGTATAATGTCAGTGTACCATATAGGGGAAATATCTCTAATGAAGAAAGAAAAATCAAACCGGGAACATTCCGGTTACCAGGCGACTGCCCTACCTCCTGAGCCACTGTCCTCCCTATCTGAAGCCCCGCCCTCCTTTCTTGACCCACCAATCACAACTGTTGCTTCCCTCGGACAACCTTGGAAGCTGTGACAGTTGTGACTGGAGGATCAAGAAAAGAGGGCGGGGCTTCAGATAGGCCCATTACTCAGGCAGTAGGAATGGCCTGGATGCGTAAATATTTTCCCTAACGCACTTTCAGTTCCGCGTTCGGGTTCCGCAATCTGATTGGCCACTGACGTTTCTCTCAGCGCCAATCGCGTTACGCCTAGTTCTATCACTGGTTAAGCTTGGCGACTCTTTCGAAGTTGGTTAAGGTTAGAGTTTGGTTTAGAGCAGGGCGATAGAACACCAGCCCTGATTCCAAACTCTAACCGTAACCAATTTCGAAAGAGTCGCCAAGCTTAACCAATGATAGAACTATAGGCGTTAGCTAGCTAGCAGGCTGTTAGAGGCAGAACTAGGCGTAACGCGATTGGCGCTGAGAGAAACGTCAGTGGCCAATCAGATCGCGGAACCCGAACGCGGAACTGAAAGTGCGTTAGGGAAAATATTTACGCGGCCTGGATGGGGGTAGCACCAATGGACAAGGGTCACAGTTAAACAGCCTGAAATTATTATGACCTTGCATCATAGTTTCAGTTTTGCCTCTCGCTACAGATATGGGAGCAGATAAATAGCTATATTTGTGTAAATTGACTCTCCCACTGGCTATACTTGTTGTCACATACCATCTTGTAGGCTGAATCAACTTAAAGCTGCATTACGTACTGTAATGTACAGAAGAAAACGTCAAAGGATTAGACTTCTGAGGTAATTTATTTTTATTATAAAACATGTTATTAAAGTATGGTGTCCTTTCATGCCAACAGAATGGATGTCACCTGTTATAAACAAAATAAACACAGAAGGTACAAGCACATTTTGAAAATGTTGAATGATTGGCAATTATGATATAATCCTGGCTGGATGAAGCCCTGTTACTCCAGCCTTTATTGCATCTGTTCTTGCAGTGCTCCTGTATGAGAAGACATGAAGAGAGAGAGAGAGAGAGAGACGAGAGAGAGAGAGAGAGAGAGAGAGAGGAGAGAGAGAGAGAGAGAGAGAGAGAGAGAGAGAGAGAGAGAGAGGGGGAGAGAGAGAGAGAGAGAGAGAGAGAGAGAGAGAGAGAGAGAGAGAGAGAGAGAGAGAGAGAGAGAGAGAGAGAGAGATGAAGAATTAATGGGGTCCATGAACCTGGCTTACAAAACGTCGTCCTGACTCAGAATATCATTAATAATAAGTAAGTATAGAAATATCAATTCAAGTATAATGAAGTTGAGCAGCTACTATTATGGAACAATTTAAAGTTTTCCCCCTCATGATCCAGCAGGAAGGGGAGCACAAGCACGATGTGTTGGCACTAGGGGTGTAACCATGCGACCTCACAACGATTAAATTCGATTCCGATTCTTCAGGCAACGATTCAATGCATCATGAAATCTCTTCATTTGACCACAATTCGATTCGATTAATTTTAATAAGTTAATTCACAAAAAAAAATTGAATACACACACTGGGGGAACTGATTCACTCAGCATGAATGGACTATAGGTCAATAATTCTTTTTAATAATAATAATTTGTAAAGAATTCGATTAATTTCGATTATAATCGATTCTAACATTTTCAAATGGATACAGTTGAATCGTCACATTAGAATCGATGCATCCTTACACCCCTAGTTGGCACAATACTGTTGCCTAAACAAATCAGCTTCAATTAAATGCTTTACCTCCTTTATGCCATGTTTCATTTAATTTCAAACCTTTATTTAAACACAAAAGGCAACTGAGGTTTCCCTCATTTACCGTCACGTTAAGTGTACATACAGCCAAATAAAGCCATATAAATCATAACAATAAGACACGTACAACTTGATTGACAAAGGTTGGAGAAGGTTTTAAACTCTGCAACAGAGGGGAGAATCTCAAGCTTTAAGGAGTTCATTCCATGAGCTAGATAAAGATTGACCCTGTTCCGAGCAAACTCTGGGGACTTTAAGGACCAGCGGAGTCATAAGAACGGGTTCCATAGGTTCCAAAATTCCCTTCCAATAATGATATACTGTACCAATAAGGGCCTTAAAATCTCAATATCAAACAATATCAGTGTTTGTTTCGCCTCTCCGTCAGAGAGAGCCAACCAACCTTCTCATAAAGGACACAGTGATGATCTAGTGATGATCTTGAGGGCAGAGACTGAGTGATAGACAGTCCAGGGAGTCCAGGGAGTTACTGTAAGGGTTGAGGCCGCAGCATGCCTATAAATTACACCCGCAACATCTCACTGTAATGAGCTGTCTGGAAGCGTCGCGCACCGAGGTGTTTGCATAAAATTCCAGGCAGCACACAGACAGGAGAAGTATTCGAGGGAGACGGGCTTTCCAGCATGCAGAGTTATGTGGGAGATATATGAAACAATTTAATTGATGAACGAGAGGGAGAAGTAAAAACATAAACGGCAGAACATTGAGTGTGGAGATAGTTCCCTTAAGAAGTGGACACACAGTTGGTCTTCTGAGAGTTATCTGTGCATGTGGTACGCTTAGTCTCTTGGTAAACAAGATTGATCTTGTTCAGGTACATACTGTTTCTTTCGACTTTTGCAAAACAAAACCCAATATGTCCTTTCTTTTTTAGAGCATATGTAACCAGCCTTATAAATGCTCCGAATAGCCAGCTTTTGCCGTAAGACTATTGGATTTAATTTGAAGTATTTTTAAATGTCGACCAGCTCACAACAGATAAGTCTAGACCAATCGTGATTATACTTTACGAATTGGCAAAAGAAAAACATTAGCTAGGGCAGCTAATTATGAATCCCATCCATCATATTGGGTTTTATGACGAGTGAGGATGAGTGCCAGGCCTCCTAGACACATCTAAGTGATATATTTTTGAGAGCGGACTCAGGGATGTCATTGTTAGGGGGAAGTTGTCACACACTCCCACGCAGGGCTGTCTCTACGCCTGTATGTCACAGCCTGCTAAACAGCTCTGCCCAAGAAATCTGGACCAAATCTGGACCAAATCCGGACATCCGTGACCAAATTAGTTTAGAGAGAAAATGTGTATTGTATTAAATTATTTGCTATTTCATTGACTAACTGATTTTTACATTTAATTATGTATTATATATTTTTTTATATATATTTATATCCCTTGTGTCTGAAAACTAAATTGTCACACTCTTACCAGGGACAAAATTGTCCTCTTCAATAAAATACAAATATTATATGTTGAAATAATTTTCCACTTTTCTTTTCATAAATCTTTTATTCAACTTCAGCCCTGATCATAACCATACATTTTAGAATTTTAACCCTTAACCCTTAGTAATGTAAAGTGCAATATAAATACAATTTATTTGTATTAATATCTGCAGACCTCGTTCTAATAATGCTAAGCCGTGGAGCCAGAAACACTCGTTTTGGACAAGCCCCTTTGGCGTTAAGGTGGACAAATTGGAATGTGCCAGGCAGCGTGACAATTAACAACGGCTCGGTTTGTGAGAGAAACATGACACGTCCGCGCGGAACTTAACCGCTTCTTCCTCCCGAGGGAAAAAAAAGACAAAAAGTTTGTCTTGCCTCAACTTTTCACTTTTAAATAATTCATGAACTTGGAGACAGAAAACCTTGTTTTTATTTTTATAGCTCAGTCTCCTGTAGTGAGTAGATGCCAGGTGTACAGGTGCCATGCCACGCCGTGAGGATTCTCTGGAGGACGGGGCTTTCAGGAGAGAATCTCCATACTCTATGGTATGCGCAGTGATTGGTCAATGGAACTTCCTCTTCGGAGGATATTAAAAAATACAATTGTATTTAGCCTCAAACCTGGTTCAACCGAACTCCCTTGAACCTGACTGAACGAATGAAGTTGCATTGAATTCATTTGGCATTTCATTCTCCGGTCCCCATAGCCCCACCACCTGCCCACCGGCATCCCTCGTCTCCTATCACCTGTCATTCATCTGCCTTTTTCCTTCTGCATCTTTTCGTCTAGCCTGGCTCCTCGCCCTCCCCCCTCACTGTGCTGCCTCCCCAGCTCACCTCCCTCCCCCCCTCCCTTATTCCTGCCTTCCGCTTGGCTCCCTTCCCTTCCCTCCCATCTCCTTTTCCTCCCCCCTTCCGTCCTTTCCTCTCCCTTGGTTCAATCCTCCGTCCCTCTCTCAGCACTTATCCTCCGCCTCCTCTCTCTTCTTCTCCCAACTCTCTCTCTCGCCTCCCTCCCCTCCAATTCCCCATCTTTCCTCCTGTTCTCTCTCTCTCTCTCTCTCTCTCTCTCTCTCTCTCTCTCTCTCTCTCTCTCTCTCTCTCTCTCTCCTTCCCTGCACCGTCCCCTCTTCACCCTCTAGTTCACCCTCTCTCTCTTCTATTCACCCTTTTTTTTTCTCCCTCCCTCCCTCCCCTCTTGGGTGGCGGTGGTAACGCGTCGAGTCAGCTGTGCCAGCTGTGACGGGGGGGGGGGGGGTGCCCGTGCCAGGGGCTGTGTGGCGCCAGGCCAAATGTTGCGCTTCATTTGGCACAAACCGCCTGGCAAACGGTATAGCACCACGGGCGACCACGTCATCAGGTCTCAGTTCTCCTCCTTCTCCTCCTCAATCTCACAACAATTAACACATAGAGAGGGACACATCTAGGACACATGCTGTATCCTGAGCCAGCCCGACACCATGCCAAAGCACTGAGCTCATCCTCAACTGTCATTCGCCTAATTGTCACGCTGCCTGGCACATTCCTTAAGGCCAATTTGTCCACCGTAACGCCAAAGGGGCTTGTCCAAAACGAGTCTCACACGCTTCTGCACTTAGCTAAAGAGAGTCCCAAATTCTGCGCTCAGCCAATATATATGCCAATTATCCTAATAGTCCCACCCGCTATATCCCGAGTGCAAGAGACCGAGCACAGAGTATGCAAATGATAATATCTACACCACCGCATGCTAACTGGTCCCTACACGGGAAACCCAGAAACATTTTAGAGTTATAAATAATAATTTAATTGACACTTCCCATAAGTCTCTATGCCGGCAATCGGTTCATGAGATATGAACGGAGCAGGGCTTATTTCAATGGACAATGCTGGAAATGAATGAATAAATAAATGTTTTTAATGCATAGGTCATCAACGACCATAGATAGGTTCATTATCACATGTTGCTGATTACCAGCGAACCTGTGTAGCATCACCCTCTTGCATAAAAAAAATGTGTAACTTCATACCGAATATGTATTTCAATGGACAAACGGATGGAAATGAATTCAAATAAAATACTTGTCATTGACCGATCAGAAAAGCATTCCGGGTCCCTGGCCTGCTGTCAGCCTGCCGAGCAACGTCTCGTCCAAATCGGCCCTGTAGTTTGCTTCCACCTACTTCCGCCTGGTGGAGATGATAAACCTGTCCGTTTCACAGTGCAGTCTTACCAAGCAGTTATTATGCCATCCCACACCATAGGCATGTCGCAGCTCAGGGAAGACTGGGAGATCCCCAACCTGTCAGCCATGCTCCCTCTGAAAGCTCCCAGTTGCCAGAAACCCAGGGCTTGTCAGGAGCATATGAGCAGGTATGGCATGGTTTCTTTGTGTCTGTCATTCCAACACAGGCCCCACAGCTCGACAGAGAGTTCCCAAGAGAAAGCATGCATTAGCCATTCCATCATCCCTGGGCCCAAAAGAAATCGGCACAATCTCTGAAGACATGCTCACGGTGGAATTTACCATTTGCAATCTTTCAGTGGTGCTAAAGCAGCCATTATTATGCATGGTTACATACAACTAGGGGTGTAGCGGTACGCAGAAGCCATGGTTCGGTACATGCCTTGGTTTTAGGGCCACGGTTCGGTG
>NW_028170037.1:12500-43863 GCF_963971535.1 Notolepis coatsorum
AGACCGGGAACCACACTGACGTGCCCCGGTCCGGCGCGACCAAGATCACCGTCCTGCGCTCCCTCCGTATCCGCTCCAACAGCTGACTCAACAGCTGTACAGGAGGGAAGGCGTACAGAAGACCGGGCGGCCATGGAAAGGTCGAGAAGGCATCCACCCCCAAGGGGGGATGATCCGCTCGACTGAGCGAGAACCACAAGGGGCACTTGTGAGAACGTCGGCACGCAAACAGATCTACCGAGGCCTTCCCGAACCGATCCCAGATCTGCCCGAGCGCGTGACGGAGATCCCCCCGACGCTGCTCCGAGAGGGTCGCAAGCATGGGCTTCGACCTCAATGTCAAGCCCAAGTACTCCACCTGTTGACTGGGAAGAGGGGTACTCTTCTTCCAATTCACAGCAAAACCCAGGCTGGTGAGGAATTCCACCACCAGTCGAGTATGAGACCTGGCAACCTCCTCTGAACGGCTGAGGAGCAGAATGTCGTCGAGATAGAACAGAACTCGTATCCCCCGACGACGTAAAGGCCCCAGAGCAGCCGCCACGCACTTGGTGAATGTGCGGGGAGCCAGAGAATAACCGAACGGCATTCTGTGGTACTCGTACGCTACGCCCTGAAACAGGAACCGTAGGAACTTCCTGTGAGGAGGGAAAATGGGTATGTGAAAATACGCATCCTTCAGGTCTATGGAGGTGAACCAGTCCCCCCTCCTGACAGCAAGCAGAAGGAGTCGGACGGTCAACATCCTGAACGGTCTCACTACAATCAACCGATTGAACATGGACAGATTCAGTATAGGTCTGACCCCCCCAGTTTTCTTGGGCACCAGAAAATAACGGGAGTAGACGCCTGACATTGCGTCCTCTCTCGGGACCACAACGACGGCCTGCTTCGCCAACAGAGATTGGATCTCGTCGGCCAGGGCTGTCACCGCGCCCGACCCTAACAATAGGGTCGGCACCAAACCTGAGAACGGAGGATGGGGCCGCGCAAACTGCAAAACCAGCCCCGCCTCTAACGTTCTCCTCATCCACCGATTCAAGGGACATTCCCGTCGCCATATGTGAATATAATCCCACAGCGCCCCCGCCGTCAACTGACGCTGGGCCGCAAGGAACAGCAGATAATTGGCCCGGTCCCTCCCGTCGTGCAAAGCACCCAAGGGGGGACCCCGACAGAAAGGGCCGGTTTGATACGGGAGGAGCGGTCATCAAACTTGTGGACACACACTCACCCCCTGAACACCCCTCCAGCACACGCTGAGGAGCCGTTCCGCAGCCAGACACGCAAGGCCTGAGGACCCCATGGGCTCCTACACGCCGAAGCCCTGCAGTGATATTGCTACCACTCAAATCACGCCAGCCTCTCCTTTGCAGACCACTGCCGGTTTGACGGGAGTGGGAGGCAACAGCGCGATACCCCGCCTGGCGAGGGCGAAGCCGGGGTAACCCCTGCTGAGCATTCAACAGAAGAGGCACCGAGTCCCCCTGCTGACCACTGGAGCTAGTGGCAGCTGTAACACCAGGTTCCACCCACCCACAACCTGCGGTGTAGGAACCACGCGACGACGGAACATTCTCACGGACAGACCCAGGCTCAGCCATCAACTGGGTGTCAGCCCCTGTCTCCATGAGAAGTGAAGAATGGGGCCGCATACGCTTCAAAGAAGGTTCGCGGCCCGCAGCCAAAGGAGAACACTCAGAGCCCCGCTTCTGAGGGTAACAGAAAGCGGACTGAACGGGGAGCGGGCTGCTCGCGGCAAAATGACGACGGGGTGGTTTACCAACCCCGAAATCACCCAAAATGGCCGATCCCTCGGCCGCCAAGACTGTCGGCCTTGCGAAACCCTGTTGATTCTCCAACCAGGGCACCACTGGCGGGGGAAACATGGCCGCCTGTCGAGGATCTCGCCACAGTCGTTGACGAGACCGTGCTCCCACCCCTGGCTGCACAGCGTGAGGCGGTGTAGGACCCGAATCAAAAACCGCCTGCGCCTCCACAGAACGCCCAAAAAGACTATCTGTGGAAAAAGGAGTCGTGAGGAGAGAAAACCTATCCTCTTCCCCAAGAGGAGACTGCTCCAACCAAACATGCCTAACAACCAAAGTCGATAGCATCCGAATCCTCCCCGCAGTTATAGCTTGCGACTGAGTCAAGATCTCTATAACACCACAAACATGAATCACGTTCATAGTGTCGGTTGGACCCAAAGACCTACAACCCGACGCCATCTTGGATAGGAAAGTAGCCAGCTGAGCCACAACACTGGCCGCCGCTAAATGCCATCCTGCAGCAGTATACCACTCATTCGTCCATACTGCCACCCTCCGAGCCGACATGCTATCAAGCAACGGCCGGGCGGAACGTCGTTCATCCCCGCCTGGGCACAAAAAAGAAGCTACCTGGCTACTTAGCCAAGGTACCCCCGGGCTGCACCCCGTCGTCAGCCCCTTCACCCGCAAAAAAGGTAAATAGAGCTCAGCGAACCCCCCCACACCCACCACCGACTGACCTTCATCAATGAAGCTGGCAAGAGGAGGGAAAAGCGGAATCCCGCGGCGGGGATTATTAGACATTCCAGCGTCAACATCAGCGTTAGCAGAAGAAGCAGCAGTAGCATTAGCATTAGCAGTAGCATTAGCATTAGCGTCAACAGCATGTTCCAGGATCGCCAAGACATCGCCCACTACAGTGGAACGATCGCCAAGCCGCCCCGGCCCTGGTGCCGAAACATACTCCACAGCACGACCAACACCGACATTGACGCTTACTGACACAGACCTCACCTTTGTACAAGCCGACCCGTTAGCCAAACCTTGTACGCTGCCCCTCGGTCCGTCGCCGTCAGCCGAGGAACCACCAGCATAGGTCTCATGTGTCGCCGAAACAAGCTCCAGAGAATCCAGGGAAAAACAACTCTCCGGTAAGCCCTCAACATTATTAATCTTCCTTAATCTTTTCATTCCGCTAGCTCGTATGGTGCACGCATCCAATACGCTGGGACGAAAATAGAGGAAGGGTGTTTCATGACCAGAGTCATGGTTATATGGGTGGTGCCACCATAAGGGGCGGGGCCCCATACAGGTGGGGTGCATGTGTTTTTTATTCGTGGGAGATACATTAGGTATCACAGGAGATAGAAGTATCTCATAAGGCTCAGAGCGGGACGCGATGCAATACGAAATATAACCTTCTGTAGTGTGGTAGTGAAAGGTTAACCTTCTGTAGTGTGGTAGTGAAAGGGTTAACCTTCTGTAGCGTGGTAGTGAAAGTTTAACCTTCTGTAGTGTGGTAGTGAAAGGTTAACCTTCTGTAGTGTGGTAGTGAAAGGGTTAACCTTCTGTAGTGTGGTAGTGAAAGTTTAACCTTCTGTAGTGTGGTAGTGAAAGGGTTAACCTTCTGTAGTGTGGTAGTGAAAGGGTTAACCTTCTGTAGTGTGGTAGTGAAAGGTTAACCTTCTGTAGTGTGGTAGTGAAAGTTTAACCTTCTATAGTGTGCTAGTGAAAGGTTAACCTTCTGTAGTGTGGTAGTGAAAGTTTAACCTTCTGTAGTGTGGTAGTGAAAGTTTAACCTTCTGTAGTGTGGTAGTGAAAGGGTTAACCTTCTGTAGTGTGGTAGTGAAAGGGTTAACCTTCTGTAGTGTGGTAGTGAAAGGTTAACCTTCTGTAGTGTGCTAGTGAAAGGTTAACCTTCTGTAGTGTGGTAGTGAAAGTTTAACCTTCTGTAGTGTGGTAGTGAAAGGGTTAACCTTCTGTAGTGTGGTAGTGAAAGTTTAACCGTATGTAGTGTGGTAGTGAAAGGGTTAACCTTCAGTAGTGTGGTAGTGAAAGGTTACCCTTCTGTAGTGTGGTAGTGAAAGGGTTAACCTTCTGTAGTGTGGTAGTGAAAGGGTTAACCTTCTGTAGTGTGGTAGTGAAAGGTTAACCTTCTGTAGTGTGGTAGTGAAAGGGTTAACCTTCTGTATTGTGGTAGTGATAGGGTTAACCTTCTGTAGTGTGGTAGTGAAAGGTTAACCTTCTGTAGTGTGCTAGTGAAAGGTTAACCTTCTGTAGTGTGGTAGTGAAAGGGTTAACCTTCTGTAGTGTGGTAGTGATAGGGTTAACCTTCTGTATTTTGGTAGTGAAAGGTTAACCTTCTGTAGTGTGGTAGTGATAGGGTTAACCTTCTGTATTGTGGTAGTGAAAGGTTAACCTTCTGTAGTGTGGTAGTGAAAGTGTTAACCCTTTGTAGTGTGGTAGTGAAAGGTTAACCTTCTGTAGTGTGGTAGTGATAGGGTTAACCTTCTGTAGTGTGGTAGTGAAAGTGTTAACCCTTTGTAGTGTGGTAGTGAAAGGTTAACCTTCTGTAGTGTGGTAGTGAAAGGGTTAACCTTCTGTAGTGTGGTAGTGAAAGGTTAACCCTTTGTAGTGTGGTAGTGAAAGGTTAACCTTCTGTAGTGTGGTAGTGAAAGGGTTAACCTTCAGTAGTGTGGTAGTGAAAGGTTAACCTTCTGTAGTGTGGTAGTGAAAGGGTTAACCTTCTGTAGTGTGGTAGTGAAAGTGTTAACCCTTTGTAGTGTGGTAGTGAAAGCGTTAACCCTTTGTAGTGTGATAGTGAAAGGTTAACCTTCTTTAGTGTGGTAGTGAAAGTTTAACCTTCTGTAGTGTGGTAGTGAAAGCGTTAACCCTTTGTAGTGTGGTAGTGAAAGGTTAACCTTCTGTAGTGTGGTAGTGAAAGGTTAACCCTTTGTAGTGTGGTAGTGAAAGCGTTAACCCTTTGTAGTGTGGTAGTGAAAGGTTAACCTTCTGTAGTGTGGTAGTGAAAGGGTTAACCTTCTGTAGTGTGGTAGTGAAAGCGTTAACCCTTTGTAGTGTGGTAGTGAAAGGTTAACCTTCTGTAGTGTGGTAGTGAAAGGGTTAACCATTTTAGTGTGGTAGTGAAAGGTTAACCCTTTGTAGTGTGGTAGTGAAAGGTTAACCCTTTGTAGTGTGGTAGTGAAAGGTTAACCCTTTGTAGTGTGGTAGTGAAAGGTTAACCTTCTGTAGTGTGGTAGTGAAAGGTTAACCCTTTGTAGTGTGGTAGTGAAAGGGTTAAAGCGGCATAGCACACGGTTAAGACCACTACCAAGCTGAGGATACTTGGTATGCAGACAAAGAAACGGCAGCAGAAACAAAGCGACCCAACTGGACATTCCGTGTTTTATTACATGATGTCAGAAGTGGGCAATTATTTTTTGCTAAGAGAGTAAATCATGGCGAAGTTTACTGTAGCCCATCAGAACGTTTTTCTTTCGATAAACCAACGGAGTGGACAGACTGGAGGAGGCGGTTTGAGAGATATCGAACGGCTACGGAGCTCACAAAAAAGCCTGGTGATGTACAAGTTTCTGCTTTGATATACGCAATGGGGAGTGAAGCTGAAGATATTTTCAAATCGTTCACGTTTACTGAAGAGGCACACGCAGGGCCGGACTGGGGAAATAATTCATACCGGGAGATATAGCGCGAAATATAGCCCCAGTCAGGCCACTTTTTAAGCGGGGGGTCTGGGGGTCCCCCACCAGGACATTTTTTGTTACAAAGACTTAATTTCCTGCATTCTGGTGAATTTTAGTACATGTGAATCACAAACTAATGAGCCAACAATTGCTTAGTACAATGTACTGTTATGGACCTCAAATAAAACTGTTGTGGCACTAGCAATGCTACTCTCTCCACCTTCAAAAAGAAAAAAGCAAGAGCACAACATATTTTTCTATTTACTATTATAATACAGTTAACCACTCTCTCCTGTAAGGGCCTTTCTTTTTCTTTGTTTTATCCCTCTCTCCTCCACCCTTTCTCTTTCTTCCACTGTCCATCTTGACATCAACGTTAATTGACTTTCGCTCTACTGTATCTCTCCCGAGTCCCTCACTACCTGGCTCATTGCCTGGCTGTTATTCTGCATCTGAGTGCCGTCTGCCATTCCATTCGCCGCCTCCGCTGTCAATCAGTTGTATCGCCTGGTCCCACCTCCACCAATCACAAGCGGCAGCACGGCTCCATTGTGTGTGTGTGATCCGCCGGCCCGTGAGAGAGAGAGTCAGATAGTTCTCCAACTCTGTGGCAGACAGTGAAATCCTGGTTGTTCCCCACCCATCTAGGTTATCTAACTATCGCGCTGCGCCATCGCCACAACTAGAAACAATCGCCTGGCAAAAAAAAATAATTTTTTTTTTTTTTTTTTTATGTAATTTTTTTTTTAATCTGTGCAGGCCAGGCCACAGGGAAAACTCCCGGTGCTCCCGATGGCCAGTCCGGGCCTGGGCACACGCGAACAACTATAAGATAGTGTTGGAGAAATTTGACGGCTATTTTTTCCCTAAACTAAACGTGATTCATGAGCATGCCGTATTCCACCAGAGAGTGCAGCGGACGGGAGAGCTGGCAGAGACATTTATCAGAGCTCTCTACGATCTATCAGAACACTGTGAGTTTGGTCAGTGTAGGGACGAAAACATTTGAGACCGGATCCTAGTGGGGATTCAGGATAAAGAACAATCTCGTAAGTTGCAGCTGATGTCAGCCGGTCCACTTTAGCGCAAACTATACAGTCTGTACGCCAGTCAGAGACGGTTAAGATGCAAGTCAGTGCGCAGGGGGAGGCTACGGGAGCCGCCGCGGCCATACAAGAGGTACGGGGAGCGCGGAGAGAGAAATCCCAGATGCCAAGAGTGGAGGAAAAGGCGTGGAGCGCGGAGGGAAGTGCGGCCGTTGTGGGAAAATGGAGCACAAGGATCCAGAGTGGTGCCCCACATGCAATTCAACTTGCAATAAATGCAACAGGACTGGGCACTGGCATAATCAGTGCAAATCCAAAGCGGTGAGTGAAGTAACAGAGACCGATGCGCAGAGTGAATACTTCTTGGGATCAGTGAATGCTGAAACACTGGCAATGAGCAGTGGACAGTGCAGCTCCTCATTGGTGCAACACCAGTGAAGTTCAAGATTGATACTGGGGCAGATGCTAGCGTTATGTGTGAGGAGACTTTTAATGTGCTTATTCCAGAGAGGGAACTACCAGCGTATCACTGAGCAGCCCAGAGGGTTAATTATTGTCATGGGCAATTCCAAGTCAGCACGGCATACAAGGACAAATCATACTCGTTCCCAGTGTTTGTCATCAGAGGAAAGTCTGTCAATAACTTACTCAGCCGGTCCACAGCAGCAGAGATGGCCTCGTGAAACGGATCGAGGAGGTCCATGGTGCCTTTGGAGACCATGGCACACTAAAGACGGAGCACGCAGAGTCCCAATACCACTCATGCCCAAGGTCAGGGAGGAGCTTCGCCGCATGGAGGAGAATGGCATCATAGAGGTGGTAACCGAGCCAACGGACTGGTGTGCCTCCATGGTGCCTGTGCTAAAAAATAATGGAAAGGTGTTGCTCTTAAGAAGCTAAATGAACAGATCAAGAGAGAGAGATTCATCCTACCTACACCGAAAGAGATCACAGCCAAGCTGAGTGGAGCAACAATGTTCTCCATCCTCGATGCAGCCTCAGGGTTCTTCCAGATAGAAATCGTGCTGAGCCGTGGATGCACTCCGAAATACTGGCCGCTATGAAAACCAGAGACAAAAAATGCTCTGAGTTTCGTAAAAGTCAGTCAAAGCTTACTAAAAGCACGAGCAGTGAACTCCAAGCCCACGTGACTGAACTCAAACTAGAAAGAAACAGACTAAGAAACGACGTAAACTCCATGATCAAAACTGCAAAAAAGAATTTCATCAATGACAAAACTGAGGAAAACAAAAACAAACCACGTGAACTTTGGAAATTACTCAATAATCAACTAGGATGCAGTAAAAAACTTAAAACCAGATTCTCAAACATAAACATAAAAACGGACAACACGCTCATCACAGACAAGCTGGATGTAGCCAATTACTTAAACATTTTCTTCACAAACATAGCCACAACACTGGTAAACAAACTACCCTCCCACTCAGGGCTTTATGGGGTAGAACACATAGTAGCTTACTACAAAAACCTAGGGGTCCGCAAGGACGACTTCAAGCTGGAAATGGTAACAACAGATGAGGTACTCAATAAACTGAGCGCCCTCCAACCTAACAAGGCCACTGGCCATGACAACATCCCCTCCAAATTCCTCAGAGACTCAGCAGCCGCCATCACACCAATCATCACACACATAATAAACCTCTCCATAAAACAGGGACACGTCCCCAAGGACTTCAAAATTGCGAGGGTAACCCCTCTGCACAAAAAGGGCAGCAAATTAGACCCAGGCAACTACCGCCCTGTTTCTATTCTCACCTCCATCTCGAAAGTCATGGAAAAAATAGTCTACGAACAGGTCGAAAAGTACCTAGCGGAAAAAAATCTAATCTACGAATTCCAATCTGGCTTCAGAACATCCCACTCCACTGACACATGCCTTCTCTATTTGAATGACCACATCAAACAAGAGGTGGACGCAGGCAAATACTGCGGCATGGTCATGCTGGACCTACAAAAGGCCTTTGACACGGTCAATCACTCCATTCTGATTGACAAGCTAAAAGCAATTGGTTTTGATAGTCTATCAGTGAGCTGGATGCAATCCTACCTTGAGGGGAGGGAACAGATGGTGGAGGTAAACGGTACCCTATCCCCCCCCCTCACAGTGAGCTGTGGTGTTCCACAAGGAAGCATACTAGGACCGCTACTGTTCCTAATTTATGCAAATGACATGTCGTCAGCTTGTGACTGCAACTTGTTCCTGTTTGCGGACAACTCAACAAGTTACAGGTTGAAAAAACCCTCAGCTCGGAACTAGGCAGAATCTGCATATGGCTCGCTGATAACAAACTATCATTACACATGGGCAAAACAGAGTCCATTCTCTTCGGTTCAAATAACAAACTCAGCAAGACCGACGGCTTCTCAGTTACAGTGGGTGACAATATTGTCACAAGGAAAGATGAAATTACCTACCTGGGTTCCATCCTAGAGGCTAATCTCTCCTGTGACAAAATGGCATCCAATGTAATAAAAAAAGTCAACCAACGAACTCGATTCTTGTACCGGATCTCCTCTCTGGTAAACAAGAACACCCTGAAGACTCTGGCAGGAGCACTCATTCAGGGGTACTATGACTATGCTTGCACCTCATGGTACCAAAGCACCTCAAAGGCGCTAAAAACAAAATTACAAACATCTCAAAACAAACTGGTCAGACTACTGCTTGACCTTACTCCTAGAACCCACCTCACCCCTGCCCACTTTGACAACCTAGGATGGCTTAGAGTAGACGACAGAGTACAACAACTTGCAATGGGCCTGGTCTACAAGATACACTACACGACCAAGGTACCCATGTACATGTCAAAATACTTCCCAAAGGTCAGTGAATACCACGATCACAACACCAGAGGGAGCTCCACAAATCATGTTAAACCCAGATTCGGCTCAAATAAGGGACTAAACACGTTTCGCAATTATGCCACATCAATGTGGAACGCCCTACCCAAAGCTGTAAAGGAATGTGGATCACTACCCACTTTCAAAACCTCTCTCAAGGGACACCTACGGGAGACTGCAATTCAACACTGGCCCCTGTAAATATCCTAACCCAACCCCCTCCAATGTACAGTCATTTACCTAGTATGGTTTTGTCAATAGTTCAATGTACAATTGTGTTTGTTTGTACAGTGTCACCCCCCCCCCCCTCAATGTACAGTGTTACTTGTTTATACAGTGTGCCCCCCGCCCCCCCCCCCCCCCCCCCCCCCCCCCAACCACCTCCAATGTAAATTACCCAGTATGGTTGTCAATATCCCAATGTACCCAACCCCCCCCACCCAACCTCCTCCAATGTACAGTTTCTACGTCAAATGTATATACTCCCTTTTCTTGACTCCTTCTGTATCACAAACAGTACTGTATTTGCAAATCTGGTATGTCATAAATGTATAGATGTAGCAGTACTGTCTATCTGTATGTCATGTATGTCATATATGTCTATATGAATTGAAAATGGGGGACCCTGATGGAAACAAGACAAACGTCTTTCTCAGGTCTGCATCCCCTTAACAATTGTATGTATTGAGCCGTACTGTATTGTACCCATTCTGCAATCTGTTAAATAAAGTTTTCATTCATTCATTCATTCATTCATTCATTCATTCATTCATTCATTCATACCTCTGCACAGCGAGAGCACATGGCTGACCACCTTCATCACTCCATTCGCCAGGTACTGTTTCCCGCGCCTACTGTTTGGAATAACAAGCGCGCCGGAGATATTCCAAAGGAAAATGACAGAGACACTCCAAGGCCTGCAAGGCGTCGCCAACTATATGGACGACATTATAGTGTATGGAAAAGATATGGAAGAACATGACCTCTGCCTCCTAGAGAGAGTAGAGTCTGCTGGGCTCAAGCTCAACAAGGACAAGTGCGTGCTCAGGCAGAAGCAGCTCCATTTCCTGGGGCAGGTGGTCGACGCCTCAGGCGTGCGGCCAGATCCAGCAAAAGTGCTGGCCATCCGGGAGCTTGCCGCGCCCGAGAACATGCACAAGCTCAAACGAGTCCTCGGCATGGTGAACTATCTGGGAATATACGTGCCAAACCTGTCCACAGTGGGCCAGCCACTGTACGAGTTGCTCCGGTCCAAAACAGTCTGGACCTGGGGCCCAGCACAACAGACAGCTTATGAGAAGTTGAAAGAGCTCCTGATGACATCGCCGGTGTTAACCTTCTATGACGTCAACAGACCCACTGCAGCCCCAGCTGACGCAAGCAGCTACGGGATCAGTGCTGTGCTGCTGGAGCTCCATGGAGAAGACTGGAAGCCAGTCGCGTACTGCTCCAGGAGGCTGACTGATGCGGAAACTAGGTACGCGCAAATTGAACAAAGAGTGTTTGGCGAGTGTCTGGACCTGTGAGAGGTTCAAGAAATACGTCTACGGCCTTGAGAGTTTCAATCTAGTGACGGACCACAAGCCCCTGGTCCCACTAATGAACAGTAAAGATTTGGACAACGTCCCACTAAGGTGCCAGAGACTTCTAATGCGGCTCATGCGCTTTAAGCCAGTGGCAGAGTATGCGCCTGGGAAGACCCTTGTAGTGGCAGACACACTGTCAGGGAGCCCCCTGAGCCCCACAGAGAACCAGAAAGACACACACTCCGATGTGGAGTGCTACATCGCAGCTGTCATCGACAATGTGCCAGCTACTCCACAGAGGATGGACAGCATCCGAAAAGCTACAGCAGCTGATGAAAAGCTGCAGACAGTGATCAGGTACATCAGGTCAGGATGTACATAACGAAATGTTAAAAGAGTTCCAGGTGGTAATGTTAACCACATAACAAAATGTCAAAAGACTTCTGGAATGGTGCGGCCGGGTAGTGCAGCGGACTAAGCGTATGTCTACCACCACAGAGACAGTGGGATCGAATCCAGCTGTGGTGCTTCCGGGTTGGCCGACCGTCCATACTAACAATTGGCAGTGTTAGAGAGTGGGTCCTGGTCGCTGTAAACAGCGACTCCTACAGTTCGGTCGGGGCGCCTGCACAGCAAGGGAAGAATCTGGGAGAGGTAGTGTGACCTTCCACACGTTACATGCTCCCAGTGAGAGTCCGCGCTGCCAGGTGAAAAGAAGTGGTGGGCTGGGTACACATGTGTCGGAGGAAGCATGTGATAGTCTCCGCCCTCCCAGACCGACAGTAGGGGGTAGAGTGCGCAACGACCAGGAAGGGGATTGGGAATTGGCATAACGACTAACATTGGGATGGGAGAAAAGCGGAAAAAGAAGTAGGAAAAAGATAATAGAATAAAAATTAAAAAAGAGTTCTGGAATGTAAACTGTTGTAATCATTTGCTACTCTGAATGTTGAATGTTGTTTATTGATGTTATAGAAGAATAGCACTGTTTCCACTTTACAGGATGTTCCTATTGATTGCTATATAATAGCCTTGTTAATACAGAAAGTGTATTCGTTTACTTTAACTCATTCGATTTTAATATTCTATTCAATGTCACGGACCTGTATGCAGTGT
The DNA here is from genome assembly GCF_963971535.1 of Notolepis coatsorum. Classification (NCBI taxonomy): domain Eukaryota; kingdom Metazoa; phylum Chordata; class Actinopteri; order Aulopiformes; family Paralepididae; genus Notolepis; species Notolepis coatsorum. The sequence continues at coordinate 24,527 of NW_028170037.1, forward strand.
TAATTTTGTCAACGAAAATTATGACTAAAGATGTTCGTCAACGAAGCTTATCCCCCTGACGACAATGAGACGTGACGTCACGTTAATGTTGATCATGTGACACTAGCGTGACTAAATTATTTATGCATGATCGCTGACTACATCTGAGGACACAAAAATGTACTTGACCATGACGAATTCTCTCTTAATTTATGTTGACTAAAACAAGATGAGACAAAATAATTATAACTTTTAGAATAATTCACATTATTATTTCAGCATTTCCGTTTCCGGCTAATCGATAGCTATTGCTCCCCACCGTTTATGTCCCACTAAAAGCCAAGCTACGTGAGGCTAAAAACCGCGTCCCAGGTCTCTCGTGACTACAGCTTATACCAATAACCATGCACAGGATCTGCTACTCTCTCTACACTCCTGCGGCAGCCGAACAGTTCTACCAAAAGAACATAGCATTTAAGACGACGAAGGCTGAGAGGATGGCTAGGATGCAAGAAGAGCTAATAGCCTGGGACCTATATCCCAGACACAGGCTTGCTTTCTCCCGTAGATACTCCTTCGTTTGTGTACACCCACTACTATCAACATTACACATGGATACAAATGCATTCTTTCATTTATTTGCATTCATCTAAAAATGTTTGGACCTTATGGTGTTCTTGTTCTGTTCTTGACTTATTGTTATGTTTTCTTCTTGACTTGTTTAAAGAAGACCTGTACGGCCCATGGGGACATTAACGTGTGTTGTCGGGCCTTATAAATAAATTTGATTTGATTTGATTTGGATACAAGGACAAGACCACGTTCACTTAAAAAGGTAATGTTGGTATGAAAAGAAAAGACACAGACGAGTACTAACACAGAGTGAGATGGACCCTACTACTAGTAGCCTATAAGTTGTTAATGAATCCCTTTAGCGCTTGAAGTGCACTAAAACATCGTAATGACTTTTTATTTTTCATATAATGTTGGGTACATGCTCAGTAGAGTTAGAACGTTCCCAGTCTTAGGGGCTGTGATCTTTTGTTACCACACTTTATGCACATAGAAGTGCGTTGCGGTGGCAGGTTCGCTAAGCTAATGTTGTTAGCCGAATGCTCTGATGGGGGGGCCGCCATTTTAAGTTTTAAGTTTAAAGTGACGTCAGCGATCTACAGTTGTACTCGACGGACAAAAGGGAATGTGTGTATGACGTGTGTGAAATTTGTACAGTAGGTCCCAGTGAGAATTGCAATCAGTGTGTACTGTGTATTTACACTATCCTAATGTTGCTTTGTTGGTTAAAACAAAAAAATAAGCAATTTAAATCAGAATATGTTCCATTCCATGTCTGACTATTACCTGAATCTATTGACCATTTCAAGGAATGTTTGGTTACTATTGGGCTTCTAGCCTTCTCCTGAACTTATTGTGAATCAGCTGATAGGGTTTTGGCTAGAGTCAGACTATACTTAATAAATAGAATTGCATTGTTTACAATATAAAAATATAAAATGCCTTTTTTACATTAGCGAAAACTAGACAAAAATCATCAGTTTTCTGCGACTAAATCTAGACGAAAACAAAAAAGACAAAATCGAGACTAACACTGACTAAGACTAAAATGCTCAGACATTTAGTTGACTAAAACTGACTAAACGAAAAATAAATGAAGATGACTAAATATGATGGGGAAAAAAGGAGCACTTGACACATGACTAAGACTAAAACTAAAATGAAAATAGCTGCCAAAATTAACACTGCCTGTATGTTGCCGTTAAAAGGCATACTGGGACCCCAAGGGTGCAGTACCGGCCAGAGCCGGCTAGGTGGCAGTATCGAGAGTGCAGTAAACCCTGTTCCAGACCGTGTGTTACATTTAAATCCCTCCGGGCGCTAAATTTAGACGGAGCAGAGTAAATTGCTTCATCCGACCACTTCGAAATGCATCTGGCACACTCGATCCATAAGTTGTGCCAAATTATTTATGTCCGGGACCAGATGGACACGAATACTGGAATTCGCGATCAGACAATTGGAATATTCTTTTTGGAATACCCCCGACCAAAGGTAAGAAAGGACTATCAATTTCAGCTTGATCCAACAATGTTTTCATATCGATCCAGCTGATCAGCGTCTGTAGTAACTATATTGTCTCCATAGCTATAATATAGAATATAGATATCGCTCTACAAACAAGGTGACATACTCTTGTACTATCTTTAAAGCGGGGCATAGCTAGATCGGGACCAGGCTAATCCCTGGCGCTGAATGAGTTAATAAGGGAAGTAAAACTAAAAGGGGGAGATGTCAGAGTATTAGAGTGATTACGGTAACCTGCAGTGTGGTAACATAGCTGAATACGGGAGCTGGGAGTTTTACGACGTTAGACTGGTTTACGCTACCGTCTGCATGTGAGAGAGAGAGAGAGATAGAGAGAGAGAGAGAGAGAGAGAGAGAGAGAGAGAGAGAGAGAGAGAGAGAGAGAGAGAGAGAGAGAGAGAGAGAGAGAGAGAGAGAGAGACAGACACACACACACACACACACACTTGCTCTATTTCTCCAAAGGCCACCTCTCACACTTGGTCACTAGACGGTGCCACTCATAGTGTTTCTGCCAGGCAAACAAATTTGTGCTGTAGACTTGACCCCTGTTAAATGAGAGGATAGCGACTTGACCCCTGCTAGAAGGCCTGGGGAAAGTGGGATCTAGAACTCTATTACAGTCTCACTCACACACACACACACACACACACACACACACACACACACACACACACACACACACACACACACACACACACACACACACACACACACACACACACACATGGCACTGACATGTCTTATTCACTGCCTCTAATTAACACAGACAATTGTGTGTGTGTGTGTGTGCGTGCGTGTGCGTGTGCGTGTGCGTGTGCGTGTGCGTGTGTGTGTGTGTGTGTGTGTGTGTGTGTGGGTGTGTGTGTGTGGGTGTAGGCGTGTGTGTGTGTGTGTGTCCATGGTGTGCAGTGTGTCATTTTGTGTTAAGTGTGTGTTTGTTTGCATGCATGTGCCCAGATGACCTTGTGTGTGTGTGTGTGTGTGTGTGTGTGTGTAAGTGAAATTGGTGTGTGCATGTGTGTTTGCGTGCACATACACAGAGAGGGGAAGAAACAGACACACACACAAGCGCATGCACCCACAAAATTCCACTTTATCCCCAAAGGGCTGACAAGCGGTTAATTACAGCCCATTTGGTTTGATGGCTCCCATAAATACATCAGAGAGATACAGCACCCAACTTCACATGTGGCTCATAAACGTGTCGTCAGTGAAATAAAATAAGGAATAGTCGTGAAATTCTGCTCAAGCTGCATAGAAGGGGAGAAAAACAAACCAGAGAAATGACCCCAGACGCCGACACAGTTAAGCATCCTAATCTATTTGCTCAAGGAAGCGCAATCCAGGTCCCCCCCCCCCCCCTTAACTTATCTTAATGGCTGCGTCGATAGCACTGTCACGCGGCCGGGAGAACGCCGTCTTGGCCGACGTCACGGTTCACATTATCCTCTTTTCGTAATTGCAAAATTTTGTATGTTACTCGTTTCATACATTTTGGCGTCTATCTCACAGCGCTTCTCCCTCTCCCTCTCCCTCTCTCTCTCACACAGGTTCAGAAGACGTCATGTAGACTATGCACCCAATCACACACAGGCCTGTGAGTTTAGGGGAGCGGGGGGATATTCCTAAACCCAAACAGACGGATAGATTTGGGCCGCTTATTGAACCCATTTGTCTTTGGATTGGTGCTAATGAAAGGGCTATTAGGCTGAGAATGCATTAGGCTCCTTCCCCTCTCTCTCCTCATACACACACACACACACACACACAGAACAGAGAGAATATGTGTGTGCGTGTGACAGAGAGAGAGAGGGAGAGAGTAATGAGGGGTTACCTTTCCAAACGCTACTAAAGGGCCACCAGCCTTTTTTAACAGCGGATAATATTCCCTAATACTGGATGGTTCTCTCTATCCGTCCGCTGGGTGCTATTAGCCTAATGTACGTAATGTACCCATTGTTTTAATGCCTTCTTAGACAGGCAGTGTGCCTCATATCTCGGCTGGTGGAGACAGATAGGCCATATTGCTGTCGTGATGGCTCGTCTCAGGGGGGGGGGGGGGGGGGGGGTAGCCCTTGCGGTAATTATAGTCTGCCTTTGGGTTCGGGTTTTTTGGAGGGCGGGGGGTTGGGGGGGGGGAGTCCCAGCTGGGAGAGTGAGATGAGCGTGCCTTGATCGCATCTCTTCAATTCAGCCTGTACAGTATGAAGCCTGTCAAACTGCTGTTGATTGTCTTTTGTCGTGACCGACTTATCCCTCTGTGGCGTGTGTGTGTGTGTGTGTGTGTGTGTGTGTGTGTGTGTGTGTGTGTGTGTGTGTGTGTGTGTGTGTGTGTGTGTGTGTGTGTGTGTGTGTGTGTGTGTGTGTGTGTGTGTGTGTGTGTGTGTGTGTGTGTGTGTGTGTGTGTGTGTGTGTGTGTGTGTGTGTGTGTGTGTGTGTGTGTGTGTGTGTGTGTGTGTGCGTGCGTGCGTGTGTGTTAGTTGAGAGAGTATAGGGGAGACACAGGGGAGAAGGTTCTGGCGGGAGTCGATCCCCCTGGGCCAGCAGGATTACTTGTGGTTCCAGAGGAGGGGGTCTTAATAACCAGTACACCATCTCAGGCAAAACTAAAGTACTAATCGACCACAGGAAAAATGTACTTTATGGTATCGCCAGGATTTGGATATTTTTTTTGGCATTTTACTGCTTTATTTCAGACAAGCCCGAGAGGAAGGTTGGGAGAAAGGCTTGGGGGAAGACATGCGGCAAAGGTCTCCGGGTCCGGGAGTCGAACCAGTGACGTTCGCGTTTCACTGAAGCGCCGCTACGTGGTGCGCCACCCTGGGCGCCCCTGGATTTGTCAGCAAATGTCCAAAACAAACGTCGCAACCAGGAGTTGAACCAACAACTATTGCTCTCACCACTATATGATTATAGTTAGAGTTAAGGTTAGTTTAAAAAAAAATTTATCAACTTTTTCCCCCATTTTCTATTTTTCTCCCATCCCAATTTCGTATCGTCCAATTCTACCCTCCCCTGTCTCGAACGCTGTTAGGCCATGCCTCCCACAAGCCGGCTGCAATGTGGACTAAGCCTTACATCACGTGTCCCCTCCGGTACCCGAGGAGGCAGCCGTCGCATCTTTTCACCTGCACAGCGCGATCTCTCAGCGTCGGGGGTCTGCGTTTGGAGGGCACGCCGCCCCCGTCGCTTCCTGATTCTGCTGCGCAGGTGCACCAACCGACCTGTAGGAGTCGCTGTCCACAACGTCCGATCCCCACCCATCAGCTTGCCACCCCCTAATACTGCCAATTGTATTAGTATGAACAACCAGCCAAGCTGATAGCAATGCGGAGAGCTGGGCTCGAACCCAGCGTCTCCTGCATTGGTGGTGAGCGCCTTGCCCACTGCACCACCTAGCCGCCCTTAGTTTTAACATTTGCAGTTTTAACAGTTAGGGTTAAGGTTAGGGTTAAGGTTAGGGCATGCCCCCCCCCCCCTCTTCCCGTGCATATTCTTTAGCCGTATTGTCCAATAAATCTATCATTCATCTTCATGTCCCGGTGATTGACTTGTTGTTGCGTTTCTATTGTCCCCCCACCACACATACTGTGGCAACGCCGCTCGCCTTTCACGCACTGCAAGTGGCCATTTTGAATCACGAATAAACAAAAGTAACAACCGCTCTCTGGAGACCAAAAAAATGGTTCACAACTTCACAAAACCAAACCGCCAGGTCTTACGACTTACGTCATGTAAGAGCGAGAGAACAAAGGCGCGGATTAACTGAACTTTTTTATAATTGTTTTACTTTCGCACCCCGAAAGAAATTGCAGACAGAGACTAACCCGCGAGTCCCAGAAGCATCTCGTCGGGTCTATTGTGAGGCTTTACCGACTGGAGGCGGGTTTTGCAGCACAATCTCGCAGCTCCCACTCTCTTTCTCTGGCTTTTTAACACCCTTCCAGGGTTTGTGTGGACAGGAGCTGTTTCCTATATTGTACCAACCTGCCCCCTTTCCCCAAACAAAGCCTCATCAAGGTCTGAGTCAATGTGAGCCTGTGAGAAATTAAATCCCCCCCCCCCTAATTAGGCCAGCCGATGTGCCTGCTTATATCCACGTGCCTCCCCAACCTCTCCTCGTGGAGACAAATCTCTAATTAATCGCTGCACGCCCGCACCGCTGACTGTACTTCAGAGCAAGAGGCCCCGGCTGAATGGTGGAAGGGATTTCTCCCATCATGCCTTTCTCTCTCAGCACTCTAGAAATAGACATAAGGCTTCTAATAAAGGCTATCACGATCAGAGATTTCTCTCTCTCCCCCCCCGCTCTCTCCGACTGCGCGTGTACAGTATCTCTCTGCCAAAAGGGTGCTCCAGTATTTCAAAATTGCTGTGTTATCAAAAGGAACGATTGTTCTGGACTGTGATTGAAGTGTGGTTGATTGCGGTTTTGCGAGTGTAAATATAGTCTGGACCTTATGTGCACATTATGGTTCTATATCGTATTAGCTTCCGCTCAGCTTCAACTGCACATATCTCACTTAGTGCATATGCACTGAATAAAAACTCACAAATGCCCCTTTACATACCAACATCCGTCTGGCCACACCCCATCCGCTACCTACATAAGCAGGTGTATGGCCACACACTCGCCTCCTTCTTCACTTTCACCACAAGAGAGTGCCTGTATACCAATCACTTGACAAGGGTATTTAGCTGAAGAAAGTTGAGTTAAGTGTTCACATTGTTTCTTGCTTTTTTCTTTCTCTCATACTTTTTAAAAGAAAAAAGCTAAGCTATAATGTTTACCTCGGGGGGTCGCGCTAGCAACGTTACCCTTCACCAGCGATTCTCCATTTCCTCCTCTGCCGTGCGTCTTGGGGCGGGGTTAACGCCACTGTCGTGGGCGGCATCCGCGCCCGGTAGGCGTCCAGTGGATAGTTTGCCTCTCCAAGGAGCTGGTGCACCAGCGCCGTCTCCTGTGAGATGGCCTGGTTCCTGCTCTGGTTCCTTTGCCGCCGGAGAGTCGTCCGCCGTTGGGCGGCCGGCTCCTCTTGTGGCGGAGGATTTGAGACGCAAGCTTTTTGCGTCTGCTCGCTCCCGTCGTAAGATGGTGGCTTGCAGATACGAACGGCCTGGTTTCGGAGAGTTGCTGGAGCCGGATAAGGATGCGTCTGCTTCTCCGTGGCCGATGGAAACTGAGGATTACATGGTAGAGGCAGATGGGTTCTTGTTCGACGCCCCGGTGGAGACATGTCCGCCTCCGGTTCAGGATAAACTGGCAGGGGGTGATATGTCTCCTTGGGGTCCCTCGTATGCTGATGTTGGGTTAGAACCTCCGACTCAGCGATGGGATGCCCTGCTATCAGCCACATCGGAATGTGGCTCTGCGATGTCCAGTAGTCTGCCGCATGTGAGGGACGCAGGCTCGGTGGGGGAAAGTATGCAGGCTTTGCGTGCTTTGGTCCCCCGAGCTCATGGCGGCGGCGGCAGTTGCAAATGGCGTGCCGCTGCCGCAGCCACTGCCTGTTCCTGTCCCTGATGATCTCATAGGTCATTTATGGCAACGTCGTCCTGTGAGGGAGACGGGCGTTGTCTGCCCATTTTTCCCCTCAATGGAGGCCTACGTCCGTCAGGGACAGGTGGTCTCCCACATCACGGGCCTCACTCCCGCCTACGTGCGAGTCACGAGGGTGGTGGGTTTGGTAGAGGGTATGAAGGAGGGGGTGCCTCGGCTTGATAGGCCGATGGCAGCTCTCCTACACACACTACACAGACTAGACAGGATCATCATAAGGGCATCCAAAATCATTAACTGCAAACTCCCCACCCTGGACTCCATACACAAACATCACACCATCATACCTGCACCCAGCTCATCACCTCTTCCAACACCTCCCCTCTGGTAGGAGGTTCAGGTCACTAGGCAGTTGCACGGTTAGGTTCAACAACAGTTTCTTCCCCAAGGCCATACAACTACTTAACTCCAACTCCTCCTAATTTTACCCCCTGCTGTTATGTTATGTTATGTTATGTTTATGTTATGTTCCATGTGTCTTCTTATGTCTTTGTGGACTGTGGTGTATTGTCGCAGCTACCACCTGCACCGTGCTCGAATTCCACCGGCCTGGCCGTGTGGCAATAAAAGGAACTTGAACTTGAGGTGGTGTGGGAGCCTTTACGGAAGCCGGTTCCCCACGGGAAATCTGTGAGGCGATTGGCTAACTGGAGCGACCAGTCGTTCATCGCCACGACTCAATCCCTAGCTGCCACGTCTAACATCGCGCAGCTAGCGAGGTTCATGTCCGGGATAATGACGGGCGGTACGGAGCTGACCGAAATACAATGTGATCAGCTCGCCCAGGCGGCCGGAGCCATCCTGCATCTGATCCAGCTGCAGGCCGTCGCCGCTGGGAAGGTACGCACCCTGGCCACTCTAGCCCAGCGCCACCTTTGGCTGGAGCAGGCGCGTGTGCCGGAGAATAAGAGGACACCACTTCTGACGGCACCCCTCTCCGATGCTGGGCTCTTCGGGTCAGCGTTGCAGCTTATGACTTGAACCTGCAGGGAAATGCAGTAGGAGCGGTCCGTGCTCCAGCCTCATTTCCCCCCGCCCAATGTCGCCGGTGGAGTCAGGCAGAAAGCTCGTCGTCGGGGATCCGCGGCCGAAGCCGCCGCCACTACCACCGCCACTGCTGGCCCTTCGGCGAAGAAGGCCAGGAGGAGAGAGGGCGCCTCGACCACTGCAGCCGGCCCATCCACGCTCGGAGGTGACGGTAGGGATCGTCGAGACCAGCCTCCAGTCCTTTACCGTCCCTCCGGGGCTCCCCGGGGTGGCAAACCCCGAGCGGCTCGTGGCAGGCGTTGCTAGGAGTGACTTTTCCCCCTATCGTTCCCCCTGTTCCCTTCCCCGGCCCGCATATGATTTTGTCAAATAAAAGTCCTTCCTAGGAGGGACTGTATTTTGTTACAAACGGTGTGTTTATTCACTACATATGATGGGGATACGATGTGTGAACCTTCGCTAGTGTGGGTTTGATAGGAGGGCTAGACTTTATAGTCTTGTTTGGTCACTACATTACATGTGTGCTTAAGCAAGGCCTGCAGCTTACACTCGGTCGAAAGGGTTTTTCTTCCTCGACCTGAAGACTTAGGTTCTTCATATAAAGGTAGAGGTTAGTTGTGTGTTCTGTTGCTTAAACGGTGATATTGAGCCACAACACTGTTGTGTTGGTCTGCAGTAATGCTTGTGTGTGTAAGGGTACCGTGGTCTTTTAGGCCGCTCTCTCTCTCTCTCTATCAAATCTTCTGTGTTCTTACAACATAAACACGGGTGTCGTGTTCACACACATATAAACTTTGGCCTTGTTATAAACCCTGTTCACAGACTTGTCTGTGGCTAGCGTGCATTGAGTTAGCTTTCCCTGACTCCGCACCTATCACGGGCAGTTGAGTCATGGGATTCCCCCGTCATAGAATACGTCACTGGGCACGTTTCTATTGGACGATGGCTTCCGTGAGTTTTTTACAGACCCATGTGTGATTCTCTGTTATTGTCAAGTTGTCGGAGCAGAGCGTAGGAACTTGGTGTTCTGCTATGCTCGATGTATGTGTAACTTGAGTCTGTTGGTCACATGGCTCAATGTTACCGTGACTTTTCAATTCATGGCTCACGTGGGAAGTCTCTCTGAGGATTCCCGTCTCCTCCCTGTGGTGAGGTTGGCGGGGTGTAAAATGAAAATATTTTGTCCCTCAGCCGCGTCACATGGGATCCATGTCAGTCTGTGTTTTCTTTCTTTTTTAATAAAAAGAGGAAAGGAAATGAAGCGCGACGGCTTCTTGTCGTTCTCCCAGGCGACTTGGAGGAACAATGTCTGGTGTCTTGTTAGACTATCCATTGATGTGTTTGGGTCTCGACGCGTACATAGTGCTGGCTCTGGATGTTTCTGATAGGAATCACACATAAGGCTGGTGCGCCTTGGTTGCTCGTTATTAAAACGGCGTTTTTATAGGGCAACTGGGATGGAGTTTTTCTCTTCCGAGCGCCAGTTTACTAGGTTTGTCTCGACGAATTCTCGTTCATATCTGGGGGATGTTAACGGAATAGATCAAAGCATAGGGGTCTCATGCCCTTGGGGTGGGCCACTGAGCGCGGTACGAATGGGACCGTCTGGGTGGCGCCCTCTATAATGTTTTAGATCGACACGCGTACCTGCCCCCCCTCCTGGAGTTGGGGATGTCGGCGTGATTAGGGCACGGGACTGGTTCTGGTCACGCTGGTCCAGGTCAGTTAACCCGTTGTCCGCCGGGGACGCAGATCTTCTGTTCTGGTACCCTGAGGGACTTGTGCTTTTTTCAGGGGGAAAAATGCCGGGTCGGCCCGGGTGTCACAGGGTTGGGCGTTATGGAGACACTGTTGTTGGGTACATGTTGTACCTTGTGCTGTCATGAAGGGGCTGGTTCTCCATTCTTTTCGCCCCTCTCTTCTCCCGCTTACGCATGGCTGAGAGGGGGCTGTTGAGGTGGTCTTTATAGAACTCCTCTGGCATCCCTGTGTGCATCCCGGTCCGCCGGGCCCGGTCCGAAGTTGTTTTCTTCGACCCGTAGGCCTGGGATAACCCCTTTTTGAAAACTGAAACACTTGTACTGCAGTATAGCCAGTGTATACCCGCAGGTGTGTTTTGGATTTTTTTTCCTGAAGGGTTATAGGAACAACCACCGCATGTTGAACCAAGAGGGTGGTTGATTCCCTGGTGTGTTGGAGCGGAGTCAACTCCCGGGTTACCCGGTTGAGTGTGCCCCTGCACGTTCATGACATCTGCCAATCGTGTCAGCCTTCTCTGCCTCGGCCCCTCTAGAGCGTCAGGGATTTTTTGGTGGAGGCTTTTACATGGTGCTCAACAATGCCAGCATACGCCCCTTCCGCCGGGGTGCTGTTTTCAGTTGATCCCTTTGGCGCCTGTCTCGTCCGCAGTGCTCCAGGCTCGGGTCAAGTGCCTGCTGCCTGGATTGAGGGATCGGCCTTTTCTGGAGGTCGTCTTCCCGGTGCGCTGCCTGCTCCCGCTGTAGTGTAGCCTCTTGAGTGCTTCGAGTTACAGCCATGCTGACTGCCTGAGTATGTCAGGGTCAGTGTGCCAGGCGGCGTGCTAGTGGGGGGAAGGGCCTGCTCTTGGATGGGCCCTGTCCGAATACGCTGGCGATGTGGGGGGCGGTGTCACTAGTGACCGCCTGGTGAGGTCTTGATGCTGTGGTGTCGTTGGCCTCTCCGGGCCCCCTTTTTTCGGGGGGATCCAGTCCCTTCTGGGTCTGGGTCTTCCTTCGCGCTCCGCTGCTACGGCCTTGCCACGGGGTTGAGTTTGCTCTTGACCCCGTGATTTTGCGGGCGGTAACGAGGTTTGTTCCTTCCGTTCGTTCCCTGGTGGCATGCGGGTTGTGCGTGTGCGTAGTCGTGGGGTCAAGCCACAGTCTGCTCACCCTGTGGGTTGAGTTGCTCGAGTTCCTCTTCGCACGGTCGGATCCGTTCCCTCCCGTCCTCCAATAGGGGGGGGTTTCCCTCCATTAGGGAGGGTCGGGGGGCTCGGTCCTCCCCGGTTCTGATGGTTGTGGGGGGCCTCAGTGGGGTAAATTTGTCGAGCTTCAGCTCCCGCTCAGCTCCCGTTGTGCAGTTGACGCTGAGCGGAAGCTAATACGATATAGAACGATGAGTTCTATGAGTATTAGTATTGATCTTGCCTTGTGGTGAAAGATTGGGAAGGAGGCGAGTGTGTGGCCATACACCTGCTTATGTAGGTAGCGGATGGGGTGTGGCCAGACGGATGTTGGTATGTAAAGGTGCATTTGTGAGTTTTTATTCAGTGCATATGCACTAAGTGAGATATGTGCAGTTGACGCTGAGCGTCACTAATACTCATAGAACTACGGTTATATTCATAACCTATAGTTTTTCTGTGTTTACCCATTACATTTTTTATTTTTTTCTTTAGTCGTTAGGCCAATTCCCTTCCTGGTCGGTACGCACATTTCCCCACTGTTGGCCTGGGGAGGGTGTAGAACTACCACATGCCTCCTCCGATACATGTGGAGTTGCCAGCTGCTTCTTTTCACTGGGGGAATGTAACGCGTGCAGAGGTTCACGCAATTTCCCCCAGAACCCCTCCCTGCTGAACAGGCGCCCCGACTGACCAGTAGGAGTCGCAGTTTACAACAACCAGGTGTAGACACCTGAATATGTCTAACAATAATTCAATGTGTCTAACGTTAATTCCTTGCATTCTCTGTGTTCGCGATGACGTTGTGTAACTTGCTGACCGCTCTTGATCCTCCCTATCCTAACATTGACACTTAATAGTGGGACATGATACAGGTACCGCCAGGGGGAGCTGGTGGCGACGTTGGGCAGGGAGACACAGGTGAAGAAGGATGGGCTCAGGGCGCGGCGCCGGCGGAGGAACTTCCTCTTCGTCGTTTTCCAGAGAAGGAAGAGGTTGCGTGGAGCTGGAGCTCCGGACATCAAGCATGCAAGATATAAGCCCAGTTACGAAGCGGGTTAGTAATGAATATGCGATAGCTTAGCTTTTAGTTAATGCTGAAAAGACATTGTGAACGAAGAAGCAGACAAGCTACTGCCGAAGAGTGTGGTAGATATTGCCCACATTGCGTTTTAGCTGAAGTATAAGTGTAACTGAGGGGTACAATTCCCTGACTGTATTGAATAAGTATGGTATCATTAAACCACTACTGCGTTATGTACATTACTACTGGCCATACAGTACACAGGTATATGTGATGAACACACCCACAATAACACGGCTTCATAAGAAATACTGTTTAGAAGAATATTTATTAGCAGCACGAAGATTATCTTACATTACTTATCAAGATTGAGAGTTGCGCTTGTAAGGCGAAGAATGTGCATGAATAGGTCAAGAGCGTAAGTCCATGAGCATATTACGCAGGAGATAATTAATACCACCTGTATCATAAGAATTATATATGGTACACTAGTAGATCAGCTGGAGATACTAAAGGGGTCCCTCCGGTTGTAAGCCAGCAGGGGAGGGGAATGTTCGAATGCAAAAGTCTGGATCAACGGGGAATCAATAAGCTCCAGCTACGGGAGGCGGTACATTACTCCCTTGATCGGCAGACGAAAGCAGCAGCTATAATCCAAGTATGCGTGCAGCATGGATGAAAGCCAGCCAGCCTCCTCCTAGAGACGGGCTCGAGTGATGCTCCTCACGGGTAAATCCCACACAGCAGCGGGGTAGAACGGTTCTCTGATCCAGCAGCCACGGTACCAAAGCAATATAATAATCCAGCCGGAAAAGGCTCTGCATTCACCGGTGTAGATTCTCCTGTGCACGGTACTTCACATTAACTAGGTCGAACTTGACGTTATTTCACTAGGCTCTGACACTTTTACTATCCTATTCGCACGCGGTTATAAGTGCTCTATTTAGACGCAAAGTTGCTCACTTCACTTGGTCGTTGACTCGTGATGAAGGCTTTTACTTGTTGGGTTAACTCGTTTGAGGGTAACACGTTTCGGGTAACTAACTGCTGTATCCACCTGCAACGTATTTATACGTACGGTGAATAATCTAGTACCAGCCTCAGTTCTGTCTCGTATTAATGCGCAAAACTGGGCATGTTGAGACAAGCCTTGGCGGTGACTTTGAACTAGACATTGGGGGGTATGGCCGTGGCGCCTAGGGGATCGCTTCCAATAGGAGAACGAATATTATGGTCTGTCCTGTACCAGGTAAAGGGATATTCCGTGTATATGTACAAAGAATATACAAGGGATATCAAACGATATACAAATATTATACATGGGATCTCAGGCAATAAATATATATATTCGGTTTAATCTGACCCTTTGTAACAGCCACCTCCTAATTAGTCCGCACCTAATTAGATAAGCAGAGACAGATTAACCGTCTTGTCCACTACTCAATGTCCGTTGTGAGGAGTAGGGCAATTCACAAAGTCAGTGGGTCATGGTCGTCATTAAGTGAGTCGGGGAGCCTTGGCAACTCTATCAGCCTCGCCACGGGTCGGGTGTATGTCCGCCCCTGGACGAGCACTTCTGCCGCTCTGACCTTTCCGTCGGCACCAGTGATCACTTTGCTTACGCGGCCGGCCGGCCACGCAGCTCGGGGTAGTGACTGGTCTATGATCACGACGACTGTGTCCACTTTTAAGTTGTCCCCGTCCTTGACCCGCTTCTGACGGGCTGGAAGGGATGGTAGGGGGGTTAGGAGGAAGCGGGCCTGAGACTGCTTTGATCTTTGCTTGGCTGCGCCTCCACCTCCTCCGTCTGTTTCTCTTGTTTGCTCTGTACCCCATCTGAGGAGGGGCCGGTTCCGGCCGCCCCATCAAGGAGTCGTTTGGGGTGCTGGGTTCGAGGTCAGCTACGTCTGGAGCGCAGCTGAGGGGGGTGGAGTTCCGAACTCCCTCTTGTGCCCACGGTTCTCTCACAGGCCTCTCGCTTAATGTCAATAGCCTCTCAACGGGCTGTACGAGGGAGTGGCCGGTGTCGCTCGCCTTTGTGTGTAGGCAGCGTGTAGACGTGGGTTGACTGTCAAGTCCGTAGAGGGGGCCCTGGAGCGTCCACCCCAGTCGGGTCTGAACCGCGACTGGGCATCCTTTGGGTCCGATGTGGGCCGCCTCAATTGGGAGAATGAGGTCCGCGTGGTCGGAACCGATGAGCAGGGTCGGTGTGGCGCCGTCGATAAGCGGTATAGGTAGTTGACGTAGGTGCACATACTTCGCCATCAGCTGTGGGATGGGGTAGGTGTACTGTGATAGGCCTATGTCGTGGCTGGTGAAGACGTTGGTAATACTATACTGCTTCTCGGGCTGGTCCACCGCTGCCATCCAGCGGTGTCCATCTTGAAGGAGACCTTTTCACCCTTTATGGTCTTCTGGTCTCTTCTGATGGTGCGTATTGTCATGGTACCTTTGGCACCCCGCAGGCCCAACTGGGCTGCGGCGGAAGCGAGGAGGAGAGTCTTTTCAGACCCATCGTCCAGGACGGCGTAAGTGTCCAGGACCTTGTCCTCGTAGCTCAGGAGCACTCTGACCACTTTGATGAGCACTCGGGGGGTCCCGCTATGCTGGTCAATGTGGAGCACTCCTGTTGGTCGGTTACCTTGGATCTTCTGGAGTGGTGCCGACTCGCGGTCGTCCGAGTAGCACCGTGACTCCCAGTGTCTACTGTAGCAGTCGGGACACCAGGGGGCGGTCTGGTGGGTCTTCGGTACTGGTGCCACCGCCTCGGCCTGGTACATTACCGTGACGGGCCCACTTTGTTGTCCTGGCGGACGCCTGTTGATGTCATGCAGGACCTCCAAGTGGGCACCGCTGCACCTGCTGCACTTCTTCTTCAAGCGGCACTCAGCTGCCATATGGCTGCGCGCGCAGCGGAAGCAGCGGCGGTGGTCTTTGATCCACTGACTCACCTCGTCCGTGGTCAGCTTCCCGAAAGTGTCGCATTGATACAGCCGATGTTCCCCTTCACAGTACTGGCATTCAATCTTCCACTCCTCTTTTGTCGAGGGGGTGTTGTGGTTCTTGTGCTGCGGTACTGATTCGGCTTGGTGCATAACGGTCACCGACCGGCGGTTATCGTTTGATCCCCGAGGTCCTGGTCTTGGGCTTGGTCCACTCCATACGAACGTGTCCAGTCGTAGGCTGCTGACCTCCCTGGCGAGGAAATCAGATAAGTCTAGGAGGGATGCCTCTGGGCCGTTGGGGTCGCGGTGGTCTCTCTGCCGCCGAAAACGCTCTTATCGGGCGGGAGGGAGCTTCTCTAATATCCTTTCTACATTAGAGTTAGCGTACAGTTCGTATATCCCCTTTTCCTTTTGGGACCCCAGCATCCCTACCAGGGACTGTACCTTGATAGAGAGGTCATCCAATGCTCTGTTGTCTCTGGCTGG
The DNA here is from genome assembly GCF_963971535.1 of Notolepis coatsorum. Lineage (NCBI taxonomy): Eukaryota > Metazoa > Chordata > Actinopteri > Aulopiformes > Paralepididae > Notolepis > Notolepis coatsorum. The sequence continues at coordinate 40,534 of NW_028170037.1, forward strand.
GGGGAGACGGTCGATGTCTCTTATCTCTTGTATCACGTAGTCCCATATGCGTCCATAACGTTGGTCGAGGGCTACTAGAGCCGCGGTGTATGGGGTACTTGAGTTGGAATATGCCAGCGCTATATTATGCGCTCTGGGCACCTTCAGGTGCTTGAGTAGGATAGCATACTTGTACGTCTCATCGGGGACATCGGACATCATTGTCTCTAAGCACATCCGTAGCTCTGTGTACTGTGCTCTGTTCTCGTGTGTAAAGTCCGGGAACGTCGGTGTGCCAAGGTACGATGCCATGGATGGCTGGCACATCGGTGAGCGTTGGGGGAGAGGCCTCCTGGGCGAGTCTCCCCGTACGTGTCGTCGTGGGCTGGTACTTGGTGGGTACCGAAGCCCGGGTACCCAGGTGCTGTTCCTCGGGGCTGGCGGTGCGTCAAACTCACCCGTGAGTTGAGTCGGGGGTTTGTAGCGCAGTGACTTGGGGCTGACGTCTGGGCTGTACTGGGCCTCCTGGTCCAGAGTACGTTGCTGCTGGTCGGGGCTGTACTGGGCCTCCTGGTCCAGAGTACGTTGCTGCTGGTCGGCTTGACATTCCTCCTCTTCCTCTTCCTCTTCCTCTGCTAGGTCCTGGAGTCTTCTGTTCAGTCTCTCGGCGACGTAGGCCGGTTCTTCCCGGTTGCTGGGTCTCGTATGGACCGGCCGGGGAGGGGGTTCGGAGACGTGGACAGGATCCTCCTGTTGGCGGGGTCCCGGGTCGCTTGGTCGGGTAGGGGAATGTGTCCTAGACCCTTGTCGTGATGATCTCCGGGAGCTCCGTGCGGAGAGAGGGGGTGTCGCCATGGCAATCAATTTGTCCATCATCTGCGCCTGCAGCCGGTCGCGCTCTGCCTCGCGCTGGGCATGGGCGGCGTCGCGCACTGCTTCGCGCTGGGCATTGGCGGTGTCGCGCTGTGCATTGGCGCTGGCATGGGCGGCGTCGCGCTGTGCATTGGCGGCGGCGCACTGTGCATCGGCGCGGCTTCTTTCAATGTTCTCTTCCGTCTGAAGGCGTCTGGTCTCCAGTCTTATGCGGTCGTCTTCACTCCTTTGTTGCGCCTGGAAGCGCTCTCGCTCGGTTGCAGAATGTTCGCGTTCACTGAGGGCTTGCGCTTGGAGTTGCGCGTGAAGGCGCTCTCGTTGGTCTGCAGCTTGTTCGTGCTCGCTCGTCTGTTGCGCTTGAAGTCGATCGCGTTCGGTGGAGGCTGCCAGGGTGGCGATAAATGCCTGCGCCAGCATCTTGTCCGCCTCGCTGGGGGAAGACACTGATGGAGGTGATCGGCTTCTGGTAGTGCTCGTTGGAGATCCGTTCTCCTGTCGCGCTCCGAGGAGGTCCATCTCCTGGGTGCGCGTCTCTTCTGGTGGTGGGTCGGGTTCCGTCCCTGGAGGGCTTTCTTTATCCTGGAGCTCTCCGGGGACTACCTCGTTGACGTTGGCGGGGGGTAAAGTCATGTCATGTCCCTCCTGGTCCCCCCCCGTGAGCTTGGTCAGTTACGTTAGAACCCACTAGGGTCTCTACTGGCGGGGTCGCCTGGTCGGTAGGGTTTGACATACTTTTACTATCCGCTTTTTCCACGTTTAACGTCTGTATAAAGCTAGGTAGTAGACTGGCAGCGTAGTCCTCTAGGTCAGTGGTTCCCAAAGTCGGGGTCGCGACCCAAAGGTGGGCCGCGAGCAGCCACGGGTGGGCCGCGAGATGATTTAAAAAAAATAAAAAAAAAAATAAAAAAAAATATATTTTTTTTATTTTTTTATTTTTTTATTTTTTATTTTTAATTTTTTTTGTCAGGCCACTGAACTTAGAAGCAGGCCAGGACAGTGTTTCTATTTGTATTCTAAAATGTGACTATATGGTTTTATATTAACTTAATAAATAAACAAAAACGAAAAATCTACTCATTTCAACGAACATTTCAAACTAAATAACAGATTATGCACATAAAACACTGAAAACAACCGAAGCAACAATAGTATTTTAATGAGGCTATTATTATTATCATTATTATTTTGCAACAAGTTAGCCCTCTCATAAATAGCACATATAAATGAATAACTAACTTGAACTAACTTAATAGGATTGAAGTGATATTTGGCTTAAAAAATCGGTCACCTGGTAAAAAAAAAAAAAAAAAAAAGCCTGACGATGTGCATTGGGCCGCGGCTCTCTGACGCCTAATTTTCTGGGCCCTGGCCTGAAAAGTTTGGGAACCCCTGCTCTAGGTAACGAGGTGGCTGCCGTCTGCGCTCCGGGCGATCTAGCTTAGGAGAACCGTTTGTGGAGTGTTCATCATTGGCCATGTTAATATTAATATTATATTAATATTACGCTAATTACCCTCCGGCTCGAAGGACCAATTGTAACTGAGGGGTACAATTCCCTGACTGTATTGAATAAGTATGGTATCATTAAACCACTACTGCGTTATGTACATTACTACTGGCCATACAGTACACAGGTATATGTGATGAACACACCCACAATAACACGGCTTCACAAGAAATACTGTTTAGAAGAATATTTATTAGCAGCACAAAGATTATCTTACATTACTTATCAAGATTGAGAGTTGCGCTTGTAAGGCGAAGAATGTGCATGAATAGGTCAAGAGCGTAAGTCCATGAGCATATTACGCAGGAGATAATTAATACCACCTGTATCATAAGAATTATATATGGTACACTAGTAGATCAGCTGGAGATACTAAAGGGGTCCCTCCGGTTGTAAGCCAGCAGGGGAGGGGAATGTTCGAATGCAAAAGTCTGGATCAACGGGGAATCAATAAGCTCCAGCTACGGGAGGCGGTACATTACTCCCTTGATCGGCAGACGAAAGCAGCAGCTATAATCCAAGTATGCGTGCAGCATGGATGAAAGCCAGCCAGCCTCCTCCTAGAGACGGGCTCGAGTGATGCTCCTCACGGGTAAATCCCACACAGCAGCGGGGTAGAACGGTTCTCTGATCCAGCAGCCACGGTACCAAAGCAATATAATAATCCAGCCGGAAAAGGCTCTGCATTCACCGGTGTAGATTCTCCTGTGCACGGTACTTCACATTAACTAGGTCGAACTTGACGTTATTTCACTAGGCTCTGACACTTTTACTATCCTATTCGCACGCGGTTATAAGTGCTCTATTTAGACGCAAAGTTGCTCACTTCACTTGGTCGTTGACTCGTGATGAAGGCTTTTACTTGTTGGGTTAACTCGTTTGAGGGTAACACGTTTCGGGTAACTAACTGCTGTATCCACCTGCAACGTATTTATACGTACGGTGAATAATCTAGTACCAGCCTCAGTTCT
>NW_028170036.1:0-1000 GCF_963971535.1 Notolepis coatsorum
GTGTGTGTGTCTGCATGGATCATGGATTTTCTTCGTGAAAGAGACAGCTTTTGACGACCCACATTTATTTTGCAGACGTGTTGGATTACAACTCAAGGACATGTTGGTGCCGTGGTTAGGGTCAGGGTGGTGGTGCTCACGAAGGAAAATATGATTTAAAGGGGAACTATGCCCAATTTCAGAATTCATACATGTTATTCCTCTGGTCAGAGACACTACACACATATTAGTGAACATGAACACAACACTCTCCCAAATCCCAGAAAATAGAGGAGCTAAAACTCAAACCTGTGATGTCTTCAAGTATAACGTCTGAAGCATTCTACATGTTCTGTTTCAGAACTGAGATCACTATAGAATAAAGAACTGATATCACTATAGAATAAAGAACTGAGATCACTATAGAATAAAGCTGAGATCACTATAGAATAAAGCTGAGACACTATAGAATAAAGCTGAGATCACTGTAGAATAAAGAACTGAGATATAGAATAAAGAACTAAGATCACTATAGAATAATAAGGCTAATTCGGGGCGGGGATGGTCCACACAAATGGGAAGAAAGCATGTGCTGCCATTACTCTTCATCCCACCCTCCTCTACCTCTCCTTACATCATATCTCCCCTCTCTGTCTCACCCCATCTTGACCCCCCCAACCCCCACCAACCCTCCCTATTCTCCCTCCTGTGCTGCTCAGTAAGCTGCCACTCTCAATAAGACGTTAGCAGCCTCCTCTGACCGATACCCTGGAGGCCTCCTCTCTGCTGGCCATCAAGGGCACACACACACACACACACACACACGCACACACGCACGCACGCACGCACGCACGCACGCACACACACACACACACACATGCACACCAGAATAATACTTGGCCTGTTCGCTGACACATGCTGTCAGCAGCGGTGGTACACAGTTCCTTTACTGAGGTCAGGGGTCGGCAACCCGCGGCTCTTCAGCCACTCTGCAGCGGCTCCCTGTAGGTTTTAAAAATAA
>NW_028170035.1:0-22500 GCF_963971535.1 Notolepis coatsorum
AGAATATCTCAGCGCTTCCTCTCTCTCTCTTCCCTCCCTCCTCCCTATCTCCCCATACCTCAGGGAGAGCGCTATGAGAGGAGGAGGAGGAAAGGAGGAGGATGATAGGGAGAGGATGAGAGGCCTGTGGTCAGCTGTATGACCAGGCAGACAGGCCTTAACTAGTAAGCTAATGGCCAGGCTATGGGCAGGCAGACAGGCCTTAACTAGTAAGCTAATGGCCAGTACGACCAGGCAGACAGGCCTTAACTAGTAAGCTAATGGCCAGGCTATGGGCAGGCAGACAGGCCTTAACTAGTAAGCTAATGGCCAGGCTATGGGCAGGCAGACAGACCTTAACTAGTAAGCTAATGGCCAGGCTATGGGCAGGCAGACAGACCTTAACTAGTAAGCTAATGGCCAGGCTATGGGCAGGCAGACAGGCCTTAACTAGTAAGCTAATGGCCAGGCTATGGGCAGGCAGACAGACCTTAACTAGTAAGTTAATGGCCAGGCTATGGCCATGCAGACAGGCCTTAACCCCGGTCAGTGAATCCCACAAGCACAGAACAAGCATAGCAAACCTTGAGCCTGCTTCTTTCCGTTCCAAACTGGGCCAGTGCTCCGTTGCTTTCTCTGGAGCCCAGGATTGGAACAAGCTGCCTATCCCCATCAAGCAGAGCTCGTGTCTCCACAGCTTCAAGAGAAGCGTCAATAAGTGGCTCATGGACAGAGTAGAGGAATAGCCCCCTATAGCTACTAACAATGGGATTCCAACTGTTTTTAGTTATTGAGTGATATACAATTTTAGCTATAGGTTTAGTTTTCTAATGCTTTAAATGTATGTGTTTTGTGTCATTGTCATGTTCGTTTTTGTTGTGGCCTAACAGCCCTGGGACCATGACGGAAATAAGGGTCTTACTCTTTTTCATGTTATCCTTTAGATCCTTGTTGTGTGTTTTTAATCCATCAATAAAACTCAATCAATCAATCAACTTGTAAGCTAATGGCCAGGCTATGGGCAGGCAGACAGGCCTTAACTAGTAAGCTAATGGCCAGGCTATGGGCAGGAGGTCAAGCCCCCACACCGCCCTGCTGCTTGGCTGAGGAACGGCCAGCCACAGTCTTTTCCGAAAGGCCTCCTCTTGGCCATAATAAGCCCAGTTCAACAGCGCTATGAGGGGAGGACGGATAGATCAGCACTGTGGGTGACAGGGCCAGGCTGGTCCGGGATCATCAGGTCAAACGCTTGTCATCCATAATCCCAAAGGCCATTAATCCATCTGATCCTCTCTATTACAGAACGGGAACAGACAGCTGGGAAAGGGAAAACTGATGATTGTATATATATATATATATATATATATATAGAACATCAATAGATTTAGGATAAATACACAACAGACGGATGAGAGACGCAGAGCCCATCCAATCGCCAGTACGGGGCCCAATTAACACCTTTTGCCCTGTGATCTTGGGATGTGGCTTAAGAAGAGTCAAGTGACCTTTGAACTCTGCGGTTGAACATGGGCGCGGGGGAGGGGCGGCGGGGTCACGTGACCACCGGGTGCGCTTGATTCATGAGGCGGCGGCCACACAACGCTCCCTCTGTCTCCCTCACACGGCCCCTCCGATAAATAAGCCCTCCGCCAGGGGCCATGAAACTATATGGCCTTGAACATCAGAGGAAAACATCCCCTCTCTCTCTCTCTCTCTCTCCCCCCCCGTCCCACCCCCCCTCTGCGGGGAGACACACACGGGGCCAGTGTGCTTCCCATCGGCTCCCGTCTCTGGAGAGCTCCCCCCGCGTGATCCGCTCTGATTGACTCATCAGCTGCACAATGATGCGGCATAAAAAATAAAAAAGGTGAGCGGGGCCCGCCCCGCCGCCGGGGAGGGGGGGGGGGGGGGGTGAGAGGTCGCCGTCTCTCCACGGCACCGTGCGGACGCGTTGTGTAAACAAGACGGGAGAAAGGATCAGCTAGTCTAGACTGTCTTTTATTGGCTTAGCGTGGCCGAGGAGAGGATCTGGTCGGGGGTGATTTAGATGTAATCGTATGATGGAGGGGAGACATTAGAGAGATTGTGAGAGAGAGAGAGAGAGAGAGAGAGAGAGAGAGAGAGGGGGGGGAGAGGGAGAGAGAGAGAGAGAGAGAAGGAAGGATGAGAAATAATAAGGGAGTCAGAGAAAAAGAGAGAGAGGGAGAGATAGATAGATTGAGAGAGAGAGAGGAAGAAAGAAAGAAAAGATGGAGAGAGCAAAAGAGAGAGAGATAGAGAAGGAAGGACGAGAAAAGATAGGGAGTCAGAAAAAGAGAACGAGAGGGAGAGAGAGAGAGAGAGAGAGATAGAGAGAGAGAGAGAGAGAGAGAGAGAGAGAGAGAGAGAGAGAGAGAGACAGAGAGAGAGAGAAAGAGAGAGAGAGAGAGAGAGAGACAGAGAGAGACAGAGAGACAGAGAGACAGAGAGAGAGAGAGAGAGAGACAGAGAAAGAGAGAGACAGAGAGAGACAGAGAGAGACAGAGAGAGACAGAGAGAGACAGAGAGAGACAGAGAGAGAGCGAGAGAGACAGAGAGAGACAGAGAGAGACAGAGAGAGACAGAGAGAGAGAGAGAGAGAGAGAGAGAGAGAGGCCTGGATGGCTCTGTCTGAGGGACTCATTAGGTCCCAGTCTGGAGCCCTGTGGTCACGACGTTGATGAGAAGCAGGGCACACCGCATCATGCTTTATTGCACTGGGCGGGCTTCTCTGAAATATCACTGTTCGTTGTGAAAATGTAACAGACACGTGTGTAGCGCCGGGCATGACAGCGGATCAGCGGCAGGAAAGCAGAAGAAGGTCTTATATACTAACTGAAGGGCTGCCTTTGTACCTGAGCATATTTAATAAACGTGCCACTCATATTGTGTGTGTGTGTGTGTACAGTACAGGTCTGTCTGTCAACAGTGAGACCTGAGGCTCTCTCCTCCTGCAGCGTGGAGGACCAGAGTCTCTCTCCTCCTGCAGCGTGGGGAACCAGAGCCTCTCTCTCCTGCAGCGTGGAGGACCAGAGCCTCTCTCTCCTGCAGCGTGGAGGACCAGAGCCTCTCTCCTCCTGCAGCGTGGGGGACCAGAGCCTCTCTCTCCTGCAGCGTGGAGGACCAGAGCCTCTCTCTCCTGCAGCGTGGGGAACCAGAGCCTCTCTCTCCTGCAGCGTGGGGGACCAGAGCCTCTCTCTCCTGCAGCGTGGGGAACCAGAGCCTCTCTCTCCTGCAGCGTGGGGAACCAGAGCCTCTCTCTCCTGCAGCGTGGGGAACAGAGCCTCTCTCTCCTGCAGCGTGGGGAACCAGAGCCTCTCTCTCCTGCAGCGTGGGGAACCAGAGCCTCTCTCTCCTGCAGCGTGGGGGACCAGAGCCTCTCTCTCTCCTGCAGCGTGGAGGACCAGAGCCTCTCTCTCCTGCAGCGTGGGGGACCAGAGCCTCTCTCCTGCAGCGTGGGGGACCAGAGCCTCTCTCTCCTGCAGCGTGGGGAACCAGAGCCTCTCTCTCCTGCAGCGTGGGGGACCAGAGCCTCTCTCTCCTGCAGCGTGGGGGACCAGAGCCTCTCTCTCCTGCAGCGTGGAGGACCAGAGCCTCTCTCTCCTGCAGCGTGGGGAACCAGAGCCTCTCTCTCTCCTGCAGCGTGGGGGACCAGAGCCTCTCTCTCCTGCAGCGTGGGGAACCAGAGCCTCTCTCTCCTGCAGCGTGGGGGGACCAGAGCCTCTCTCTCCTGCAGCGTGGGGGACCAGAGCCTCTCTCTCCTGCAGCGTGGGGGACCAGAGCCTCTCTCTCCTGCAGCGTGGGGGACCAGAGCCTCTCTCTCTCCTGCAGCGTGGGGAACCAGAGCCTCTCTCTCTCCTGCAGCGAGGGGGACCAGAGCCTCTCTCTCTCCTGCAGCGTGGGGAACCAGAGTCTCTCTCTCCTGCAGCGTGGGAACCAGAGCCTCTCTCTCCTGCAGCGTGGGGGACCAGAGCCTCTCTCTCCTGCAGCGTGGGGGACCAGAGCCTCTCTCTCCTGCAGCGTGGAGGACCAGAGCCTCTCTCTCCTGCAGCGTGGGGACCAGAGCCTCTCTCCTCCTGCAGCGTGGGGAACCAGAGCCTCTCTCCTCCTGCAGCGTGGGGGACCAGAGCCTCTCTCTCCTGCAGCGTGGGGAACCAGAGCCTCTCTCTCTCCTGCAGCGTGGGGAACCAGAGCCTCTCTCTCTCCTGCAGCGTGGGGAACCAGAGCCTCTCTCTCTCCTGCAGCGTGGGGAACCAGAGCCTCTCTCCTCCTGCAGCGTGGGGAACCAGAGCCTCTCTCCTCCTGCAGCGTGGGGAACCAGAGCCTCTCTCTCCTGCAGCGTGGGGAACCAGAGCCTCTCTCTCTCCTGCAGCGTGGGGGACCAGAGCCTCTCTCTCTCCTGCAGCGTGGGGGACCAGAGCCTCTCTCTCCTGCAGCAGCGTGGGGGACCAGAGCCTCTCTCCTCCTGCAGCGTGGGGAACCAGAGCCTCTCTCCTCCTGCAGCGTGGGGAACCAGAGCCTCTCTCCTCCTGCAGCGTGGGGAACCAGAGCCTCTCTCTCTCCTGCAGCGTGGGGAACCAGAGCCTCTCTCTCCTGCAGCGTGGGGGACCAGAGCCTCTCTCTCTCCTGCAGCGTGGAGGACCAGAGCCTCTCTCTCCTGCAGCGTGGGGAACCAGAGCCTCTCTCTCCTGCAGCGTGGGGAACCAGAGCCTCTCTCTCCTGCAGCGTGGGGAACCAGAGCCTCTCTCTCCTGCAGCGTAGGGGACCAGAGCCTCTCTCTCTCCTGCAGCGTGGGGAACCAGAGCCTCTCTCTCTCCTGCAGCGTGGGGAACCAGAGCCTCTCTCTCTCCTGCAGCGTGGGGGACCAGAGCCTCTCTCTCTCCTGCAGCGTGGGGGACCAGAGCCTCTCTCTCCTGCAGCGTGGGGGACCAGAGCCTCTCTCTCCTGCAGCGTGGGGAACCAGAGGCTCTCTCTCCTGCAGCGTGGGAACCAGAGCCTCTCTCTCTCCTGCAGCGTGGGGGACCAGAGCCTCTCTCTCCTGCAGCGTGGGGGACCAGAGCCTCTCTCTCCTGCAGCGTGGGGGACCAGAGCCTCTCTCTCTCCTGCAGCGTGGAGGACCAGAGCCTCTCTCTCCTGCAGCGTGGGGAACCAGAGCCTCTCTCTCCTGCAGCGTGGGGAACCAGAGCCTCTCTCTCCTGCAGCGTGGGGAACCAGAGCCTCTCTCTCCTGCAGCGTGGGGGACCAGAGCCTCTCTCTCTCCTGCAGCGTGGGGGACCAGAGCCTCTCTCTCCTGCAGCGTGGGGGACCAGAGCCTCTCTCTCTCCTGCAGCGTGGGGGACCAGAGCCTCTCTCTCCTGCAGCGTGGAGGACCAGAGCCTCTCTCTCCTGCAGCGTGGAGGACCAGAGCCTCTCTCTCCTGCAGCGTGGGGGACCAGAGCCTCTCTCTCTCCTGCAGCGTGGGGGACCAGAGCCTCTCTCTCTCCTGCAGCGTGGGGAACCAGAGCCTCTCTCTCTCCTGCAGCGTGGGGGACCAGAGCCTCTCTCTCTCCTGCAGCGTGGGGGACCAGAGCCTCTCTCTCCTGCAGCGTGGAGGACCAGAGCCTCTCTCTCCTGCAGCGTGGGGGACCAGAGCCTCTCTCTCCTGCAGCGTGGGGAACCAGAGCCTCTCTCTCCTGCAGCGTGGGGACCAGAGCCTCTCTCTCTCCTGCAGCGTGGGGGACCAGAGCCTCTCTCTCCTGCAGCGTGGAGGACCAGAGCCTCTCTCTCCTCCTGCAGCGTGGGGGACCAGAGCCTCTCTCTCCTGCAGCGTGGGGGACCAGAGCCTCTCTCCTCCTGCAGCGTGGGGGACCAGAGCCTCTCTCTCCTGCAGCGTGGGGGACCAGAGTCTCTCTCTCTCCTGCAGCGTGGGGAACCAGAGCCTCTCTCTCCTGCAGCGTGGGGGACCAGAGCCTCTCTCTCCTGCAGCGTGGGGGACCAGAGCCTCTCTCTCCTGCAGCGTGGGGGACCAGAGCCTCTCTCTCCTGCAGCGTGGGGGACCAGAGCCTCTCTCTCCTGCAGCGTGGGGGACCAGAGCCTCTCTCTCCTGCAGCGTGGGGGACCAGAGCCTCTCTCTCCAGCTGCAGCGTGGGGAACCAGAGCCTCTCTCTCCTGCAGCGTGGGGGACCAGAGCCTCTCTCTCCTGCAGCGTGGGGGACCAGAGCCTCTCTCTCCTGCAGCGTGGGGGACCAGAGCCTCTCTCTCCTGCAGCGTGGGGAACCAGAGCCTCTCTCTCCTGAAGCGTGGGGAACCAGAGCCTCTCTCTCCTGCAGCGTGGGGGACCAGAGCCTCTCTCTCCTGCAGCGTGGGGGACCAGAGCCTCTCTCTCCTGCAGCGTGGGGGACCAGAGCCTCTCTCTCCTGCAGCGTGGGGAACCAGAGCCTCTCTCTCCTCCTGCAGCGTGGGGAACCAGAGCCTCTCTCTCCTGCAGCGTGGGGGACCAGAGCCTCTCTCTCCTGCAGCGTGGGGGACCAGAGCCTCTCTCCTCCTGCAGCGTGGGGGACCAGAGCCTCTCTCTCCCGCAGCGTGGGGGACCAGAGCCTCTCTCCTCCTGCAGCGTGGGGGACCAGAGCCTCTCTCTCCTGCAGCGTGGAGGACCAGAGCCTCTCTCTCCTGCAGCGTGGGGGACCAGAGCCTCTCTCTCCTGCAGCGTGGGGGACCAGAGCCTCTCTCTCCTGCAGCGTGGGGGACCAGAGCCTCTCTCTCCTCCTGCAGCGTGGGGGACCAGAGCCTCTCTCTCTCCTGCAGCGTGGAGGACCAGAGCCTCTCTCTCCTGCAGCGTGGGGGACCAGAGCCTCTCTCTCCTGCAGCGTGGGGAACCAGAGCCTCTCTCTCCTGCAGCGTGGGGGACCAGAGCCTCTCTCTCCTGCAGCGTGGGGGACCAGAGCCTCTCTCTCCTCCTGCAGCGTGGGGGACCAGAGCCTCTCTCTCTCCTGCAGCGTGGAGGACCAGAGCCTCTCTCTCCTGCAGCGTGGGGGACCAGAGCCTCTCTCTCCTGCAGCGTGGGGAACCAGAGCCTCTCTCTCCTGCAGCGTGGGGAACCAGAGCCCCTCTCTCTCCTGCAGCGTGAGCTTCAACATCCACACGCTTTACATTTGTAGCCATTTCAGTAGGCGCTCGTATCCAGAGTGACAGCGAATTCTGAGCTCACGCTGAAATTATAGTATCAGGCAACAGTAAATAGTCTGTACTGTAATAAAGACTGTAATAAAACGCTAATGCGGGTTACTGGCGGCTAAACTCACAAGCCCTCCTCGCACAAGCCGACCTCTCTTTTTGAACTGTAATAGCTACAGTACAATAAGCACATTGACACGGCTGTGTCGGGGAGAGGAGGAAGAGAGGGACATTCGGCACACATTTGCATTAAATTGCTTGTGAATTCAGCAGCAAAATAACCTTGAGTCTTCTCAAAAGTTGAGAGCGGAGGGCGGTCGGGGTGGCGTAGCGGAGATTGCGCTCGTCACCAATGCAAGAGGGGCTGCGGTCTTGACTCCCCCGGAGTCAGCATTGCCTGCGGCGGCTTGGGGCGATCGTCATACTAACTCGTTACGATGAGTTAGCGGGAGGGCAAGTCGTGCCAGGTGAAAAGAGAGCCGCTGGCTGTCTCTGCATGTGTCGGAGGAAGCATGTGGTAGACTTCAGGGTTCCCTTGTACCGACCAGTAGGAGAACATGCGCACAACAACCAGTTAGGGGAGGGGGGAATTGGCACAACGACTAAAGTGGGATGGGGAGAAAAACTGAGAAAGAGAGGATTAAAAAAAAAAATCAAAAATCTCCATAGGTTTACAGTGGTGGCAGACTAGGTATATTGATGGGTATAACCAATGGCAGGGAATGTGTTAAGAGGCATGGTGATGGATTACCGAAACAAATGGTTTGAATTCTCCGATCAGAATGACCTGAAAACAGATGTCACGCTTGGCTCTCAAAAGAGAGAATTCAGCCTCCAAGAACTTCGTGAAGCAGCTGAAGCCTCTTAACATGAGGAGCAAACTGGACATGGAGCAGTTTTTTTTTACGACGAGTTCTGTGTTCTGTTGCCACGGGGGAGAGAAGTCACAGCGACAGGAGATCCTGTCACAACAAAGTGGATGGCGCTGCTCAAGCATGCAATTACGCCAAACATGACTACTTTGGTATCCTTTGGCATTAAGCATCCCGGTCACCGACGCTTTTGGTCGAGAGACTGTTTTCATTGATGGCGGGGGCCTGGCCGGATCAAAGGAGCCGCTGCAGCGTTGAGCTAATCAAAAGCGAATTACAAGTGAAGGTGAACTACAGCTGCACAACATGCCAGGAGTTTTACACCCATGTGCTAAAGGAAAAGGCCCTGCTTGATTCTGCCCGTTCCAACAGGAAATACACGTTTAAGAAGCAGCACTGAATGGGCGGCTACGTGGCGTAGTGGGCAAGGCGCTCGCCACGAATGACGGAGACGCTGGGCTTGCCTGTTCGAGCCCAGCGCTCCTCATTGCTTTCAGTTTAGCTGGTCGTTCATACTAATACACATTGGCCGTATTAGGGGGTGGGAAACTGATGGGTGGGGATCGGGCGTTGTGGACAGCGACTCCTACAGGTCGGTTGGTGCGCCTGCGCAGTAGAATCAGGAAGTGTCTGGGGCAGCGTGAGCCTCCCACGCGTTACTCCTCGCCACTGAGAGATCGAGCTGCGCAGGTGAAAAGATGCGACTGCTGTTACCTCAAGTACCGGAGGGGACTTGTGCTATGTATGACTTAGTCCACATTGCAGCCGGCTTGTGGGAGGCAAGAAACAGCGTTCGTGACAGGGGAGGGTTGAATTGGATGATACGAAATTGGGATGGGAGAAAATATAGAAAATGGGAGAAAAAGTGAAGAAAAAAAAAAGAAGCAGCACTGAATCAGGTAAGAACACAGTTCATTTACAAGCTTTGTTTTAATCAAAGCAACAAAAATGCAACAATGTATCCCGAAAGTAGCATAATCCTTACTGGCAACAGCGAGTTTTCTCTTCTTGCATAAAATGCGTTTTACTTTTTATTAAGTCTACTGGATATTATATTTCATTCATGTTGTTAAAATAGCATAAGATAAACATCCATAAATTAAATAATAAATCATATATCCCCCCCCCCCCCCCCCTCTCCTACGTGTCCCGCATTGTCCCGCAAAAAAAGCTGTTCTGCTGTCCTGCGACTGAACAATTTTGACCTGGTCAAGTTATATTTGTTGAGCTTTTCAAAAGTCACAGGCTGGTGATGATCAAAGGACTGGCTGGTCATGTGTCATCAAAGGACACACAATACTGCCCAAGAAAGACCCGGCCTGGGGATAACGTCATGGAGCAGGAAGAGGCAAGCGATGGCGCCAAACTTCAAATAACCACATTTTTCCGACCGTTTTCGGCTCGCCATTGCCCCCCCGACTGTTTTGTTGTTGAATCAAGTCAAATCCTAGGTTTAGCGTATATTGTGCGTGTGAACATTGACAGGAAAAGAAAAAAGTTTAAAAAAAAAAGTATTAAAAAAAAGTGTCAATTCTTTTTTCTTTTTTTTTTACGGTAGGCTATCTCACGTGAATCGATACTCGGTAGTAACTACCGACGTGTTTCGGTAAGTACCTTTAAAAGTACCGAATTCGGTACCCATGCCTAGATATGATATAATATGATATGATATCACCAACAGTAAGAACAGGTGCTGCGCTGGTTGCATTAATAAGCCACAATACACTCTCTGCACCGCGTAGCCTTTGAAAACAAAAAGCATGTGTAACAGGTAACATATAGAAATCCCTATTTTATTTTTTTATTATTATTCTTTTAGGAGCGAAGAATCGAAATGCAAATATGTTCCAGAACCGGAAGTTAGGAACCGGTTCCTATTAGAACCGGTTCTCTCGGTGCCCAACCCTAGTAACAGGTAACATATAGAAATCCCCATAGAGATCAAACGGACGTGCTTTCAGTAATCCGAGAAGGCCAAAGTCAACCCGCTCATCTCGCCACATTGTCAAAGATATTACGGTGCAGGAAGCTGACAGGGGCCTATAAACCTGTGTTATTGCAGTTAGCGCACAAGAATGTTCCGAGATAAACGGGTGCTTTCAGGTTACGGCCATTATGTAACACACAGCCTCACTCTCGCTCTCTCCCACCACGTAGGGCTGGGCACAGCGGGTAAACACATATAAATATCATGATATTGACAAGGACTTCTCTCGTATTTATATATATATTTACATTTTGTCATTTAGCTGACGCTTTTATCCAAAGCGACTTACAAGTTCTGTACGACGAGTCAGCAGGAAGGGTACGACTCTTACAACTGAGTAACAATGTTCATCAAACAACGTGCTGAAACCTGGGTGCTGCAGTGATGAGTGCATAGTAGTAGAGACATATTAGTATAGTAGGAAGAGTGCATGATAGTATAATTAAAAAAAAAATATATATATATATGATATCCGCTTAGGTGTGAAGAATCATGTTGAATAATCCTGGTGATGTTCGTCGTATTGGAGTGCATGGTATTTTGTGAGAAATCTTGCGAGGAATCTGACGTAATATTTCCTTTTTTTAATCATTAACTCATAAAACAAATCACGTTTTTTGGAAAAACACACTTCAATGATACACAATGATAAACAACGACGAACATCGAAAATATATCGGCCAGGCCTTCGCTGCCACGCGCCGACAGCGCTGGGATGAAAGGTAACCATGGTAACGTGGGCAGGTGGCGAAAGTGGAACAATAATCTGGTGTCTCATCATTATATTAATGCACCGTCCATAATAGGACATGATTAAAGCTGGATGTCGGTCTATGAGTGATAAATGCAACTTTTAACCCCGCGTGACCTCTGAGGCAGCCAGATGTGAGGGAGGAAAACACTGTATGGGGGGCGACAGTGGCTCATGAGTTAGAAAAACTGTCGTCGGAAGGTTCCCGGTTCGATTCCGGCTCCTCTCCCGGTAGCGTGTCGAAGTGTCCTTGAGCAAGACATTAACCCCCTAACTCCTGATGAGCAGGTGGGCCCCTTGCATGGTGGCCTCTGCCGTTCTGTGTGTGAATGTGTGAGTGAATGAGTGAATATGAGACATACGTTGTGAAGCGCTTTGGATAAAAGCTCTATATAAATGCAGTCCATTTACCATTTACTGTATTCTCCTACTGCCTAAGAAGCGCGCCTGTCACCCGCAGACGCAGATATATTGACTTCTGGTCCAGTTGGCTGAATTGGCATGTTAATCATATAATGTGCCTGTGTGAATCTAAGATAAGATAAGATATTCCTTTATTGGTCCCCTTGGGGAAATTCAGGCATCATAGCAGCATGGGGGAAGGGGGGGGGGGGGGGGTACAGCCTGGGCTGAAACTAATGACTATTTTGGTAGTCGACTAATCTGTCGATAATTTTTTCGATTAGTCGACTAATCGAAAGAATATATATAAAAAAAAAATTTAAAAAAATTATAATAATTTTTTTGCACTACCTATCTTTGTGAAAGTGGCTTCTCAGCTCTGGTCCAGCTGAAGACAGAGCAGAGGAACAGATTGGACATCGAGCATGACCTCAGAGTTGCTTTGCATCACCCCAGACTTGTCAGGACCAAACAACATCCCCAGTTATCCCATTAGTTCCCCCAAACTTACTGTCGGTCTGTTATGTTAAGCTAAGAAGTCTTCAGCTGGACCAGAGCTGAGAAGCCACTTTCACAAAGATAGGTAGTGCAAAAAAAAAATATATAATAATAATAATAATAATATTTTTTTATTTCTTTTAAACGACTAATCGACGCAACAATTCCTCGTCTACGATTTTTTTATAATCGACATCGTCGATTATGTCGACTAATCGTTGCAGCCCTAGGTACAGGTAGTAAAAACAACACAAGCAGTGTAAACAAATAGGTCAATATAATTTACTATCTAACTAACTGAACAATATATTCACAGTATTCACAGTCACATAAGGTGCAGTGTGATGAATATCTGTTTGCATGTGTATTTTCCCAGACGACAGGAGGACCGCGCTGCTGTTGTCCACGCGGATCTCTTCCTCGGACCGCAGGGTGAGCGGTCTGAATAATGGAGCCGGTGGCGGCGGGGGCGCATAGATATATATATAGAACATATCTATGGCGGGGCGTAGGTGGCTATAGCTGGGCAGGCGGCCCCTGTTGTTGTGGTGGTGCAATCACCAGGCTCAAACACACACGCATCGTCTGCTGCATATCACAATACACGGATAACAGATGGCGAGGAGGTGTTAGATAAACATAAATGCACACACTCATTATCAGCTTGGGTTACAGGCAGCTGCCGCCGCGGCTCATTCGCTCATCTCTGACGCCGTGATTCTTTTGAAATAACACTTAACACGGGACGGAGGAGAGGGAGAGAGAGCCAACGCTCAAAATGAAGGATGTATTATGCAGACGCTGGCGCAGGAGGGACAGATGTGGCCACTAACGGGTTAGAAAAACGGGGGTATCGATGTCGGGAGAGTTTCCCTAATACTATAACGTAACACCATGTGTAACACATCAAAACAAAGCAACATGACTTTCTGCATTTCTCGTGTCTAGAAGCATGTTAGATTCGATTTTAGATTCGATTCGTCCAATCTACAGTCATCTCCCGCCTCGACTACTGCAACGCACTGCTCTCGCTGGCCTCCCGGGCCACTGCCACCAAGCCTCTTCGACTCACTCAGAACGCAGCGGCCCGCCTGATCTCAAAAACCTACCGAAGTCGGCCCATGTCACCCCGCTTCTTAGGGACCTGCACTGGCTCCCCATTGCTGCACGAATCCGCTTCAAGGCCCTCGACCTGGCATACCGTGTGGCAAAGGGAACCGCTCCCGCCTACCTCCGGTCAATGGTCTCTAACTACACACCCTCAAGACCCCTACGCTCTGCATCTTCTGGCCGTCTCAGACCCACTCCTATCCGAGCTCCGGGAGGGTCATCAAGGAGAACCTGCCTTTTCTCAGTCCTTGCCCCACAATGGTGGAATGAACTACCCACCCCAGTTAGGACAGCCGAAACACGTCCAATCTATCGCCGTCGACTGAAGACCGTTATCAACAATTATCAACCATTATCTGAAATAATAATTATTTTTTTTATTTAAAAATCTAACCCTAACTAACCGTACTGTCATGCACTTGTCCTAATAAACGAACCTACACTGTAGCACTCAACACTTTGATGAACATTGTTACTCAGCTGATAGAGTTGTGCCCTTGGCTTCCTGATGACTTGTCATATGGAACTTGTAAGTCGCTTTGGATAAAAGCGTCGGCTAAATGACTAAATGTAAATGTAATTGTAGATTCAAATGTGTTTTGTCATCGTACACCGCAAGTACAGTACAACGAGTTTGGCATCTAACCGGAGTGCAAGGTAACAGTGAAGTGCATAAACAATATACAGTGTGATTAAATAATAAACACAAGTGATTAAGTGGAATATAATAAAGTATAAATACACTACACACACCACTGTGAAAGAAGGGCGCGTTGCATTTACAACACAAGACAAAACCGCCCGGCCCCATCCATCCAGTGACTCGCAAACGAATAGTCTAAAAAGTCCGCTCTGTAAAAGTAAGGGATTACCGGCAGATCAGCGCCCGCTCTGTATCCCTGTACTTACAAAACACTGATTAGAGGCCAAAGACAAATCATCTGGCGGAGCAGCTGACCTCCTGGACATGGCAGTGGCTTCAGGCGGTCCTAATCGCTAACCCTGCCCTACAGCCAAAACACTGCCACAGCTGGACAGTTGGACCGCCGTCAATCTGACCGAGATGGAGGGAATCTAGGTGGTGCATCCCCACGCCTACATGGGTAGGCACACACACACACACACACACACACACACGCACACGCACACACACACGCACACACACACACGCACACACATGCACACACACACACGCACACGCACACACACACACGCACACCATATACACACAAGATATACAGTAAATGTGCGAGCACGTAATCTCACACAGTAAATGTATTTGAATCCACAAATTAAATCGACATACTGTACCACTACCAGTAACGTTACATAAGATTAAAATATAGGTTAGGCCTCTACAGTACAGTCTCGCACTCGCACACGCACACTCACGTGCATGCACACACGTGCGCGCACGCACACACAGCTTGTTCCCGTCAAATTCCAAGCGGCAGAAGCATTAGGCCTACGTGGGCACTTCTTTCCAGTGATAAGCTCTTGTTCTGAAATCCCACTGTGCCGCTGAGAGTGGACATCTTTACCGGACGAGCATTAAGCAGATAGACGGGACGGAATGTTCCGGGGCTCGTGGCGCAGGTTTCATAACATATACGGTGCAGGGCCCTCCACCAAACCGTCACGGTTAACTCCTGGGGCAATCCCTCTACTCAAACAGCCCCCCGGGAGGGGGGGGGGGGGGTATACAGGTGAGAGTACAAGAAAGAATGACACACCTGTGCCATGACGCACAGATAAAGCAGGGAAGAGGTAGAGAGAGACCTGGCCTGCCCTCAATGTAATAATAATAATAATAATAATAATAATAATAATAATAATAATAATAATAATAATAATAATAATAATAATAATAATAATAAATAGCGCCTTTCAGAAGACCCAAGGTCGCTTTACATAGGGGGGGGATAACAAATTAACAAACATAGTGGACAGACACACAACATATACATATAAAGTGGAGAGCTGACCAGTGTCCGTGGATCGCAGGGGCCGTGACTGAGTGTAGGGGTGGAGGAGGTCAGTGAGGTACTGAGGTGCCAGAGCATGGAGGGATTTGTTCTCCTACCGTATCGGACACATGAGATATCGTCCTTTTCTACAACAAGCAAATTGTAGTGTAAGAAGTTCCATTACTGACTGCGACCAGCAGGCTCTATAGGTCAGTAGGTCACACAGAAATATCCCCGATGTGTGTTTATGCCAATTGGCTAAAAGGGGGTGTGGCAATGGGGGTGGTGGCCTATCGTAAAAACCTTGCAGCTATTCGCACTTGTTGAAAATGACATTATTATACATCATTCATCCTTTTTTTCTTTTTTTTATGATGATGATGATGATTTACCCCCACACTTATGTGTTTATCCTTGTACTTGATGTCAAGCTGAGTCTCTAGTCATCTTTCAAAAGAAAATGTGTCACACAACCAAGAAATGCGATCAGTGTGAAGGTCTGGTCAACTGAACCACACAGCCACACATCTGCTCAATAACACACCAGTTGGAAACAGTGAACCATGGAGGTTTTGACTTTCACTTCGCCCTCCCCCCCCCCCTCTCTCTCTCTCTCTCTCTCTCTCTCTCTCTCTCTCTCTCTCTCTCTCTCTGGATGTCCCTGTCTCTCTTCCCATCCCCTTTTGAATTTTTTTTCGTCCTCCCTTCACTACATTGCCACGTCAGTCAATTAGCTCAATGTCAATGGCTGTAACGGACGTGTGGCCATGATGCGCCCGTGGCGGTTTGTTTCGCTCTGTTAGACGAGCCCCCACCCCCGTCCCACAGTACCACTGACTGAGCTGCCTGCGTGAGCGTAAAGGTCAGCTTTCTGCAGCAACACTCCCCCTGCCAACGCCCGCCCCCTCCACCGCCCCACCCCCAGCCCCGCTGTGCCCCGAGAGCCTGGTGGGCGAAGCCAGTTCAGTGGGATTATAGGAGGACGACTTTGAAAACTATTAGTATTAGTAAAATACATTGTGTGTCGGGGGGCCAGAGCAGACCTGCTCGTTTCTGTGCTGCATACGTTTTCTTTGACCCAAACTGTGACTTCATGGTGATTCATGTGGTTCAGAATTTTTCAGCAGTGGTACAGCTTTACAGGGGTAGGTAAAAAAAAAAGTAAAAATCTTTGTACAAAACGGTGGTTTGGTTTCGACTAGGGATGTCCGATATTATCGGCCGATATTGGCATTAAAATGTGATATCGGAAATTATTGGTATCGTTTTCAAATATATATATTTTTTTACATTTATTTAACCTTTATTTACCCAGGCAAGCAAGTAAGAACAAATTCTGATTTTATTTATTGTCAAAAGTATGCATAATGTTGTGTTAATTCCACAACAAGAGATATGTAATGTTAATTACCTGAAATTATTCAGTTTTTTGGGGGGGAAACCCTGCATATATCGGTATCGGTATATCGGTATCGGTAAAAAAGCCAATATCGAACATCCCTAGTTTCGACCCTTAACTGCATGGAACTAGCATAATACATTGGACATTGTTGCAGCTGGAAACGTCGTATGGTTCCAATGCATCCCGATTACGTTCAAATATCTTAACCCTTTCACCGCCGCACTACCAAACGGTTAACCCTTGCACTGCGACAATACACAGAAGGTTAACCCTTTCACTGCCACACGACAGCCGGTTAACTCGACCGTCGGTTGTGTGATAGCAAAGGGTTAACCTTCTGTCGTGTGGCAGTGAAAGGGTTAAGGTGAGAGGTCAAGGGACCCCATTGTAATTTTCTCGTCAATATTTCACAACTTTTGGAGTAACGTTAGCAACGAGATGGCTGCTATCTCCGGATCCCTCAAGGTCTCTGGTTTTCATAATGATACCTATATCTTCACTCTAGCCTTCAAACTGAGCTCGTGAGAGTCTTCGAAAGACGCTCGTCTTCACGGGGGTTAAAATCAAACATATGGTTTTGAAAATGTTAAGTGATATGATAAATCAAATCAAATCTAATTTATTTGTAAAGCCCGCAATCACAAGTTAATGTCCCCATGGGCCCGACAAGTCTTCTTTAAACAAGTCAAGAAGAAAGTAACATCACAATAAATCAAGAACAAAAAACCCACCATGAAATCCAAAATAAATGTAAAATAAATAAATGCAACACTCCCAGACATACCCCAGCGAAGGTAAGGGAAAAACTCACTAAAGACCTAGCAATAGGACAAAAGCACCACAGGCAACGTGACACCCATCTTGGATGTCGGTGATAGTAGTGTTGCTATGGATGATCGATGGGTGTAGAATAAAACAGGCAAAATAGTTGGTATGTAATGTATGTACATATACATGTAATAAAACACAAATATGTACATGCAGTAGCAACTGGGGTACACAAGAACATGACCTCGCGGGCCACTGAAGAAGTCGCTCCGCAAGTCGAGTATTACTTGGTTTAAAGGGCGGATCAAACAGATCAACAAAAATAACTGTAATGTTCTCCACGCCCCCTTTTTCAACGTGTCCTCATTGGCGCGGCGGCTCAAGAGTTGGGATTCGTCGCCGGGTCTTCCGCTCCTCGCGGGGTCAGGGAGCCGCTCCCGCGGCCGGCGCTGAGTCCCAACAAGACATTTCCATTAGCCAATGCATTACCGCTCCTCCACCTCCTCTCCTCTCCAGACCAAACCCCGCTCTCTGAGGAGAAGCGTGTGGGAGTCAGCCCGCTAACACTTCTAACCCTGGTTCCCCCGCTCTTCGCGTCCCAGCATGCCACACGGCTCTCGCATTAGCACACTCGGGTGAGCCTGTTGCTGGGCGGCGGGAGACATGTGACATTGAGGGGTCAGCCCCATAACTACTAGGGATGCACCGATCCGATATTGGTATCGGTATCGGCCGCCGATATCAGTAAAATAGCTGGATCGGGTATCGGTAAAAAAAAATATATATATATCGGATAAAAAAAAATGTTGAATAAAATAAGAGATAACAATTCAGTACGTTTATATCTATGTGTTCATTTGTTACATTTAGTTTCACTAAGTTAGGAAAGTAATGTTTTAAGTTGCCTTGCACAAAAGAATGATCCCAGTCTCTTCCACACAGTGACAGTGAGGCATACAGTTTATTAATTGAATGAATGAAGTTTATTTTCTGTCTTTGTTAACAACAAATCAAAAACACACTTGTGATCCTTTACAATTCTTAAAAACTAAATATATTTCAATATAAAATAAAATAAAAACGTGGATCAAATTGTATTTTTTTAAAAGTTTTCGGAGAAAAAAAATAGAACATTGATTGTTAAATTTTTTTGGGTATCGGATCGGTATCGGTATTGGCCGATACCCAAACCCATGTATCGGTATCGGTATCAGGACTGAAAAAGTCGGATCGGTGCATCCCTAATAACTACCCCTCCCCACAAGCCCCTTTCTCCTCTCTTCCGTTACACCCTCCACCCCGGTTCCCCTCTCTCCCTTCCCGAGAGCGGAGGCAGAGGCTCGGTCCCGGGTCAACCGGGGTGCGACCGACAGGTGCTCTGGCTCTGACCCTCCGCTTCATGAGATCGTCTTCGGTGACATTCGGATCAAGCGCTCTCTCCGGCAGCCGCCCCCCCCCCCCTCCCCCCACCGCGGAGCCGGCTATAATGCCAACCGTGTCCGATCGCTTTAGCATCAAAATACCGACACCCCCCCCACCACCACTCCCACGTGCCCCCTGCCCCTCCCCTCCACTCAGCCTTCTCTCCCCCCCCCCCTGCCTCTGTCTGCATCCCAGCCTGCATGCCCCCCCCCCCGTCCAACGGTCCGCGGCTCACGTCACCCTCCATGGACAAAGGTGACGGTAACACATTGAGAAACGTCCAGACGGCGAAGAGCTCTCCCTCCGCTCTGCTAAAGGACACCTAAGCTCCCCAGCCGGGCGCTTAACACACGGCCCAGTGAACAAACAAGGAATGGATCGGGGAGGAACATTCTAGTACTTCTCACTGCAGGGAACTGAAACAGGAAACAGTTGGAAGCTGGAAAACGCCTGATAGAATCGCATAATTGAATTTGAAAAAATGGCCCATACATAGTGTGCGCAAACTTAATAATAACTCAGTCCCCGTGTTTCCTCCTTGGCTGATTCTCAGAGTAAAGATGAGCGCCGGTAATAATCGACTGAGTATTTGGCGAGAAATGGGAGCGACGGAGGGGTCTGTAGGAATGTTCTGTTATCGCTGGCAGACTAAAAAAGGCATAATACATAATATTGGACGCAAAATGACTTCAGTGTGTGTGGTAGGACTGTCCAAACTACACTCCGAGGCCTAGCAGCATTATAGGGCAGCCCCCGCCAAAAAAATCTTTCCTGCATTGTTTTTTCTTTCTCTCCCCCTTGTTGTTGTTCTTCACAGTTCACAGAAAGCACCACCGAGCGTGATGATGGCTGCTGCAACTGCGGCTACAGCGGGCAGAGAGGAAACATGCGTGGGTCCGGAAGAAAGGCAACATGCGTGGGTCCGGAAGAAAATAAGAATTGATCAAATAAATCACCGAAATTGGCTTCTTCCTTTGGCCCTGTGTCCAAAAGCCGGACCACTCTGCCGTTAGCCGGTCCAGATGTTCGGTAACAACCCTCTTGGATACTGGTCATTTTTTTTTAGTGAAACGAGGGAAAACAAAACAGCTGCCAACTGATGACATTCCTATAAATCAAGGCGTAACTATATTTAGTTTCCCCTTTTTTAACCACTGTCCTCAGGGTCCCGGCTCATCAGTCGTATAGCGTATATATTGGTTATATATACTTGTATATATATTTTTTTTTTGTTCTTTTTTATTATTGACTCCTCCTCATCAACTCCCAGTTGACGGTGCCTTTATTTTCTCTCGCTCCCCTGGGCGCTGCCGAACATATTTCCCCACGGTTGTTTGCGTTGTACAGTAGAGTGTGTGCCTTGAACTAGCTTAGCTGTTGAGGGCGTGGGGACGCCTCCTCCTCCTCCTCCCATGTTTATCTGTGCTGAGGGGAGGTGTGTGTGGGGGGGGGGGGCACTGCCCCTAAACACTTCTGCTGATGCGAACCTGGCACTCTGGATCAGACCTCTGCATGTCCATTTGTAAGGCCCTTATTGGTAAGCAACCTCCTTATACTACACATCATTATTGTAGTGGAGTTTTGGAACCTATGCAACCCGATCTAGTGACTGGCTGGTCCTAGCTCATGGAATGAACACCGACAGTCATTTTTTTTTTATCCACTTTTTCTCCTCCTGCTTTTCTGTGTTTTTCTCCCATCCCAATTTTAGTCGTTATGCCAATTCCCCCCCTCCCCTTCCTGGTCGTTGCTTGCATGTGCACCCCCCCCCCCCCCCCCCCCCCCCCCACTGGTCGGTCTAGGGAGCCCTGAAGTCTATCAGATGCTTCCTCCGAGACATAGGAGACAGCCAGCAGCATCTTTTCACCTGCCAGCGCGGACTCTCATTGGTGAGGTGTAACGTGTGGGAGGTCACACTACCATCACCGTCTCCCTCCCTCGCTGTGCAGGCGCCCTGACCGACCTGTAGGAGTCGCTGTTTACAACGACCAGAATACCACCCCACCGGCTTCCCTCCCGCTGACTCTGCCAATTGAGTCAGTATGACGGCCGGCTCAAGCCGGAGGCAACGCTGACAGCCGGATTCGATACCAGTGTCTCTCGCGTTGGTGACGAGGGCTTAGTCCGCTGCGCCACCCAGCCGCCCTGAACACCAACTGTCCTTAAAGCTTGAGATTCTCCCCTCTGTTGCAGAGTTTAAAACCTTGATCTCCAACCATTGTCAATCAAGTTGTACGTGTTTTAATTGATTGTTATCCTTACTTGTCTAATTGTTATGATTGTATATGCTGGGTGATTTTATATGCCTTTTATTTCGACGTGACTGTAAATGAGGGAAACCTCAGTTGCCCTTTGAGGTGAAATAAAGGTTCGAAATGAAATTAAATGAAATAGAAGACTGATTGACACACTGCAGCCGAGCAACACTGGGGAGGAGACAGCATCACTGAGCAGGGGGGGTATCTGGGCTAAGATGTACATATTCTTCTATATTCATGGCGTTCATTAGTTTACCCATATATTTCAGAGGAGCACCCACAATGCCCTACTGTGATTAACATAATGTTCTGTGTTGGCCAACATGGGGCTATAAGAATGAGAACTTGCTTATTCATGTTTAATTGATGTTAATAAAAAATGCATTCCCCCCCCCCGCCCCTTCCAGATACAAGGCTGCACACCGTACAGTAAATCTAGTGCAAGGGTCAGGGGTCAACTCCAAGGAGAGGAGGAATTTGTGGAAGAAAGACATTTCACCAATTTTCCATAAATTATACTATTCCTACTGGAATACATTATCTAAACACCAAACAGCTTTATCGTTGTCTCGAAGTATTAATCCAAAGCTAAGCAAATGCTATTCTACTCTTTAACCATAAACAAAAATAATAGGCTACATTCTATCTTAAGAGAAAGGGACCATGAGAAATATATGCAACCTTTTTTTTCATTTGAAAATTCATGAGCTTGAATTATGCTCATATTCAATTATACACGTTCACCTTCAAGTGATGTTGCACCCCCCCCCCCCCCCCCTCTTCCCATTCAAACTCAAACTCCCGATAACACAGCTCTCAATTTGAGTTTACTATAAAACGTCTCGCACGCCGGCAACCACGAACCTCGACGACAACGCTCATCCTACATGGCGTGTGTCACAAGCGCCGCTCGAGCCTCACAGTGGATGATAGTGATGGAGCGGTGGGGTGTAAAGTACTTGAGTAATTGTACTTCGTTACAATACTTGTACTTTTACTCAATTACATTTCAGAGAAAAAAAAACATACTTTTTACTCCTTATATTTAAAATGCAGACCTACAAAGTACAAAGTACAAATCTCGTAGGTCCAACCGTTTTAATTAGTATATTTGTTTCTCTGGCCGAACTAACGTTAATCCTGCGGCCGCACTTTATTTATAAAAACAGCCAATCAAATCCCCATCAATGGAAAATGAACCCGCCCATACCCATGCTGATTGGTCCTTGTTGTGCAAGACTAGAAAGCGGGGATCTTTGATTAAACACCTGCTATCAGAAGAACAGACAGTCAGAGTGACAAGCTACAGAAGATGGCCACAAACGATAGTACGAGTGATGAAGAGGTTGTACATTGCCCCGGAATAAAAAAAGTTTTAACTTTTACTTTTTAGTACTTAAATACATTTAAAAGTACTAGACACTTTTTGACTTTTACTCAAGTGTGTTTTTAGCCAGATACTCTGACTTTGACTTGAGTAAGATTTGAGACGGTACCCATACTTTCACTTAAGTATAATTTCTCTGTACTTTTTACACCCCTGACGGAGCAGTGGGCGTCGAGCCTCACAGTGGATGATAGTGACGGAGCGGTGGGCCGTGGACCGCGCCTGCTGGAGCCTCACAGTGGATGATAGTGACGGAGCGGTGGGCCGTGGACCGCGCCTGCTGGAGCCTCACAGTGGATGATAGTGACGGAGCGGTGGGCCGTGGGCCGCGCCTGCTGGAGCCTCACAGTGGATGATAGTGACGGAGCGGTGGGCCGTGGGCCGCGCCTGCTGGAGCCTCACAGTGGATGATAGTGACGGAGCGGTGGGACGTGGACCGCGCCTGCTGGAGCCTCACAGTGGATGATAGTGACGGAGCGGTGGGACGTGGACCGCGCCTGCTGGAGCCTCACAGTGGATGATAGTGA
>NW_028170035.1:27500-34507 GCF_963971535.1 Notolepis coatsorum
GGTGATGGGGGGGGGGGGGTGTCTCATAAAAAACAAAATGATTGCTTCTAAAACGATCTGTGGAAAAGTCAGTGCCCTTGAATACTACTACGTTTCTCACGCTCCCTTTCCAGTAAAGGGTTTGTTTTTAAAAAGCCCAAACAATATAAAACCACTGAAACCAGACCCGGTGGCCACATCACTGCGCGGCCCGGGAGTTCAGCAGATCACCGCTGGATACGGCTCCACCGGGCGGGGCTTCCCAGAATGAATCCCCCTCTGCTGCTCGGTCACCGCTGCTGCGCGCCCCGCGTTCCTCTCCTGCTACGGCAGCTTGTCATTGCGGCCCGGGAGGCGCGGCGGAGCTGGAGGACAATCACACGATCTCAGGAGTGGACGCCGGTGGATTTATAGTAACACGTTCCATAATTAGAGCCATGATCATTACAGGGGCCTGTAAACTTCAGACTCTCTCCACAACGCCTGTCCTCCGGCCTTGCGGCCTCGCGGCCTAGTGACGACAGCGGGCTCTGCAGTTCACCTCAGAGTCTCTCTCCAAGAACACCCTGCTCTCACCGGCTCACAGAGCGCCTTTAGCGGCCCCGTTGAATTATTCGCACATGGAAGTTCTCCAGCTCCCGGGAGAAAGGAAACAAAACACAATGGGTTTCACCAAAACCCACCCACCCACCCACCCCCTGCCCCACCCGCCCACCCACCCTCCTCTCTCTGCTTGTGGAGTGAGTCAACGAGGCAGAGGAAATAATCTCAAGCGCCACGTGTCGTAGCATGTTATGGATCTTAAAATAACTATGAGACAATGAGGAGCGATCTTTGACACAGTTCAACGAGACTATATCTCTCCCCGGGTCTCTGCGGCGAGGAGGCTATCCGGACGATTGTAATTGTTCAGGAAGCACGTACTACACCCTCACTGCAGGCGGTGACAGTAAACGTTTCTTTTTTTTTCTCCTTTTTTTTAAGCAATCAATCAAAATAGCAGTGTAAAACACACAGGTGGGGTGGGGGGGGGGGGGGGGTGCACCTCACAAATCACGCTGAGACTTGTCCGTGAAAAGTATTTGCCTGCGAAACACATGGCGGTGGGATTTCATTTTGCCTCCATTAAGGGTGACTTCACATGTAGCAATGGCCTTATTGTTTCTTTGGCGATAAGAAACTGGTAGGTTCAATGCTATGAGATTTATGTGATTTAAATCAAATTCCATAAATTAAATCGAATAAGAGCAAATGCTTCTGATTTACAAATTGACTCAATATTAGGAGTTTGTTGGATTGTCTCCTAAATTAATATTTATGACTTAATGTTTTGTACACGGTCAGTGAGGGGTGTAATGTGTATATATACAGGTGCATATGTATATGATTTATGTTTGAGCATTGTCTATGGGATGAGCACCAAAAAGTGTGCATGACACTTAAATAAAAGCAATCAATCAACCAATCAATCAATCAATAAGTAAATCAATCAATCAATCAACCAACCAATCATACAAGAAATGTACCAAGACAAAAACTAACTGTTCTGGTCTCTTTCAACACGAATAAGGGTTAAGGTTCCTTTTCACTTCAGCTCTGACTAGAATAGATCCCAGTTCACTTTTCATCCGTGGGTTACTTTCTATGGTTGCTATGGATAATAATATTTGTGCCTCTTTTCATGTGAAACACAGCTGAGCTATGTGAAGAATCACAAGACAGAAGATGAACTGAATATGATTAGGCTAATCATGGTCTGTTTTCAAACACTTTCCTAGGAACGGCTATATTTTGCAGCACAGTGGAATTTGAAAATGACTGTACAGGATACTTCGCATCCATCTTTGAAAGAATGTGTGACAGCTAAACGTGCCTTATTTGCAGCGCTGTTACTGGAAAACGTCATGTTTCTAGTAGGTAAGAAAGAAATCACGTGGTCCCAAGGTTCCCAAGTCAGAAGTCTTCTATATTGCCATTGGTTTAAACAACCGCAGTGCTGCATCTTCTGTCATCAAACTTAAAGGAATGCGTCAACATTGTGGGAAATGCACTTATCTTCTCCAGAGTCAGACAAGAAGATAGATACCAATTTCCTCTCTGTGCGTTCAGTAGAAAGCTATCCGGCTGCAAGCTAGCCTTGCTTAGCACAAACGAATGGAAGTGGATACAGACCAACAGCTAGACTAGCTGGTCCGTATCTACTTCCATTTCGTTGTGCTAAGCTAGGCTAGCTTGCAGCCGGATAGCTTTCTATTGAGAAAATTGGTATCTATCTTCTTGTCTGACTCTGGAGAAGACAGTAAGCGCATTTCCCCATAATGTTGCTTTGAAAATGTTATGTTAATGTTTTGCTATTGACAAGAAGAAGAAGAAGCCTGAAGGTTTTGTTTATGAGCGTGGACGAGGGATAGAAGGAGGAAGCATGGAACGGCAAGCGGGAGGTTTGAAAATGATGACAAACAGAGAGAGAAGTTAGTACAGCAAATCCCAGAACTCAAGTGACCGTGACATTGAATATTATGTCTTTTAGCGCTAGGAGCGGTTGGAGGTTAACGTAGGGAAGAGTGAAATAAAGAGGATTACAAGGAGTGGTCGATGACAGTCGGGCACTGAAACGCTTTCAAAATGCCTTGTTTTTCCTATAAGCCAATCGACCGGGATGTTGAGAAGGTCAAGGCCTCTGGAAGTGTTTGTGAAGTGTCTGATCTGACACAATAACGGACAGAGAGGGGGCGGCTAAGTGGCGCAGTGGGCAAGGCGCTCGCCACCAACGCAGGAGATGCTGGGTTTGAGCCCAGCTCTCGGCGTTGCTACCAGCTTGGCTGGTCGTTCATACTAATACAATTGGCAGTGTTAGGGGTGGGAAAGCCGGTGGGTGGGGATTGGACGTTGTGGACAGCGACTCCTACAGGTCGGTTGGTGCGCCTGTACAGCAGAATCAGGAAGTATCGGGGGCAGCGTGAGCCTCCCACGTGTTACTCCTCGCCTCCTCTCGTGCCTCCTTGTGTACCGGAGGGGACACGTGATGCAAGGCTTCTATCCTCACTACAGCCGACCAGTGGGAGGCATAGTCTAGCAACGTTCGAGACAGGGCAGGGGAGAATTGAAGGGAGAATTGGCGAGGTGAAATTGGGATGGGTCAAAAAATTGAAAAATAAGGAGAAAAAGTGGATAAAAAAAGAAATTATGGACAGAGAGAGAGCAGAGCTTTTGAACGGGAGGACGAGGGGAGAGAAGGCAGGTTCCCAGTGAGACCCGCCAAACCCTTTGGACGAGTGTCTCCGGTGTTCAGGAGAGGCGTGTCGCAAAGCAGTGGTGGAAAGTATCGTAATGTAAAGTGTTTTTTACTCAAGTAGTACTGTACTTAAGTATAATTCTGAGTACTATCATTTTAGGGAACTTTGTACTTTTTACTCCACTACATCAAAAAAAAGATATTGCACTTTTTACTCCACTACATTTATCTGAACCCATCAGCTCTTAGTTACTTTGAAGAAAAATATTCTGCATAGAAAACATGGCAAGAATTGATTGATTGATTGATTGAAGAAAATATGATGTACTTTCAAAGTTGAAGCACTGTCAACTTCAGAGTTGTTGAACGCAATCAGAGCAGCATAACTGGACCACACATATCACTTGAACATAACCTTTAATCAGAGCAGCATGACTGGACCACTGGACCACTGTAACACTTAGAGGTCAATGGTTCGAGGGTTGAATGCTCCCAAGCACTGGAATACACACACATCATGTAGAAGGTGTACTTGTACTTCTGATACTTAAGCACATTCCATATCAAATACTTCTCTACTTTTTAACATACGTAGAACTTTGAATAGAGGACTTTTACTTTTATTTTGGTATTTCTACCTTTACTTACTGTAAGTAAAGGAACTGTGTACTTCTTCCACCACTGTTGAAAGGTACAGCAGGGTGGCGTGCAGCGCTGCACCGTGTGAAGAACCAGTTGGATGTGTGAACTGTGGAGGTGCGTGTGTCTTCGATGCCCAAGGAAAGTGCAGGAAATAGAGGCGAACAGAATCACGGTAATTGATAATGTGTCATATCGCTGAGGCAGTGAAGAAGGTGGAGGTCAGGGAGCCTAGGCAGGTAACAACAACAGCTTGGAAGAGGGAAACAAGAAGAGTGGATCTGAGTGGGGAAAATACCTTTTACAGTATTATGGTAATTAACTGCACTGGGGGAAGTAGCAAAGAGTCAGAGAAGTAATAGTTGTTCACAACTCAAAGTGAAGTGGTTGTCTTTTTTGTGTTTGTGTTTTGGTTTTTTTCTTTGTTGTTTTCTTTGGTTTTGTTAGGTGGTAGAGAGACACAGGATTAAGAATATACATATATATATGTATATATACTACATTTGACTGAATATACCTGCATATAACCCCTCTATACTTACGTGTACACCTTATTATTATATATTATATATCTATCCACACCTGTCTGTACTTACCTGCACATACCCCTTTTACATATCTGTAGATACTATCTATATCTGTACATATCCAAGTCTCCAGTATGACTTACTACCATAGTGTCTTTATACCTATATCACTGTACATATGATACTACAACTCTGTACATACATCTGATTAGCACTATTACTCAATAGTACTCATTTATATATTCTATAACCAGTTTAATCACCTGTACATTGTATATTGCTGTTGCACTTTACTGTTACATTTGCACTCTGGTTGGATGCCAAACCTTACGTTGTACTGTGCTGTATGATGATGACAATACATTTTAATCTAATCTAATCTACATACATAATTATTTGTGTTATCAAAATAAGTTGTTACAGTCCAGCAAGATGGCAACTGCCATTAAACCAAACAAAGAAGAAGAAACGTGGTTTTGAAGAAGGACGCGCGTCGCTAGCAAGAACAGAATAATAAAGCTTTTTTGACAGAAACGTAACATAAACTGCAAATGTAAAGTCTAGACATGTCGGTACTTTGAAGAGGATTCTTGTCTGAGAGAAGCTCAGGAGGAGTACAGTTTATGGACGTAGAAGTCTTGACACAACAACAGTTGCAAACTAACAACTAAATGCAAGAATATCTGTATAGGACTCAAGGCAAGTGGCTTTGGATTGATCAGAATACCATGGAACACAATCAAAAAACGTTTATTAGGGATGTTCGATATTGGCATTTTTTTTACCGATACGATATACCGATATTGTCCAACTCTTAATTTCCGATACCGATATCAACCGATATCAACCGATACCGATATATGCAGGGTCCCCCCCCCCCAAAAAAACGGAATAATTTCAGGTAATTAACATTACATATCTCTTGTCGTAGAATTAACACAACATTATGCATACTTTTGACAATAAATAAAATCAGAATTAGTTCTCACTTGCTTGCCTGGGTAAATAAAGGTTAAATAAATGTTAAAAAAAAATTATAATTGAAAACCAATACCGATCATTTTCAATATCACATTTTAATGCCAATATCGGTAGGCCGATAATATCGGACATCCCTAACATTTATCATTTATCTCTATTCAACTCAACTTCATCTCAACCAAGAATAGAAGAATGGACTAGAACTAGAACAATGGGCAGATCTCCGCCAAGGCCTGCCAATCTTCTCGCTTCGCCGTTAGTTTCACATGCAACATTTTACTGCGTAGATGACAGAAACAAGAGTTGCCGATATTTCCCATCTCAAGAGACCCAGGGTATAAATCTATATGGTAGTGCTGGAGGATGGGTCATGGGGTCACCAACGGCAATAGATTTACTCCTCTTGGGGTCATGGCTGTGCACAACAAATTATATGGCAATCTCAATCTTTCGTTTCCTATATATATCTTGTTCTCAGTTCGGCCTGATGGTGGCGCATAGAGGAAAGGTCATGGGGTCATCAAAATCATTGGGTTTCCTCTGCTTTTGGTCATGAATTTAATCCAGCCATTACTTTTTGAGATATCTTGTTCACTCACAAAAAAACGCACACACACCCACACACAAACAACCAGGACCGATTACATAACCTCTGCCCCCCCCAAATCCTTATGGTTCTGATTGACTGTCCTGCTGCCATTCTAGTCATGCCCTCCTCACATGAGCTATAGCCTCCTCAGCTAGTGATAAAGCTATACAACAGTGATATCGCAGAGGCGGGGGACCATGGCCGTCAGCTAAGGCTTTTACGAGTTGCATAGCACGAAGCCGCACGCAATGAACAACAAACCTGTCTGCACCTTTTTGATTGACATCATCGGCAAACCCGCGACTGCGACTAAAGTGCACGTATCGTTGTCTGCGCGACGCTCCTGAAGACGGAGTGGCGGGGGCGTCAGAATGAAGCACGTGTTCTGCAGCGTACAGAACAGGACTGTCCCCCGTTCATTACCTCCTACATACCAGAGACTCTGGCTCAGAATAGGCGGCTGCTGACGTCAGGCTGACTGACCCTGCAGGCCTGTCAGGGCAGCTCAGGTGCTGAGAGGAGGGAGCAGTCTCAGAGCACCTCTGTTAACATGTCAATCACTGGGGCTCCACATGCGAAGACGCCATTAATCATAAAAAACAGACTGAACCTAGAAAGAGGCCCCTGGCCACACCTTTTACTGGAGGCTGTGTGCGTGTGTGTGCATGTGTGTGTGTGCGTGTGTGTGTGCATGTGTGTGTGTGCGTGTGTGTGTGTGCGTGTCTGCGTGCGTGTACAGCAGAACATGGAACATTAATCTAAGGCCATGCCAGCCAAAAGGAAATAATGATAATAATAATAATCAAATACAATTTGTACTTTATATTTTTTAATCAAATTTCCGAATGCTGTCAGGAATAATATCTCCAAATAGAATGCTTTTGCCTTTTTCCACATATTTACCTTTTTCATAACAAGGTGCAGCTTCACCAGTCATGGGATCACAGCGCCACTCACAACTATGAAATCCATCATTATTAATAAACTGTATTATTAATAGACTTTATTTCATCAGAATTGAATGCCTTTCCTCGAGTTGCACTTTCATGTTGTAATG
>NW_028170034.1:0-5000 GCF_963971535.1 Notolepis coatsorum
CACACACACACACACACACACACACACACACACACACACACACAAACACTGACACACACACACTGACACACACACACACACAACACACACACACACACACACACACACACACACACACACACACACACACACACACACACAAACACTGACACACAGACACACAGACTGACACAACACACACACACACACACACGACACACACACACACACACACACACAACACACACACACGACACACACACACACACACACACACACACACACACACACACACAGGCACACACACTCCTCAGACAGTGCATGATGCCATGCGTATAGCATTTTTTGTTGGGGGGGGGGTCCCCCCCACCCCATGCCACGATAATGAAGTAGGGATTGAGGCTTGGATGGCGAGGGGCTTAGAGGGGGCTGGGTGAACATTGGTACTCTCCCATGGATGTTATTTAATTTTATATATATATATATTTTGTGACTGGATATAAATGAATGCTTGTTTTGAAGCATGACACTTGGTTACCGCCGGGCAGGACAGCGGAGTCAACGTGATACTTGGCGTGTGCGGGGACCTCTGCGGGGACCTCTGTGAAAAAGGGGATTAATAACAAATAGCTATATGGAAACTATAAATCATGCATTACCAGCGTGGTTTTTACAGGATGGATTATATGGCGACGTGGTGCTGGAAATACAGACGTAGTGATTAATGTGAGCTATAGGAAACATGTCCTACATACTGTATACTGTATCATATCAACTATCCAAGAGGAGGTGGCCACAAGGACAGTGTCTATGGGAAATTGGCCACAATGAATGAATTAATGAATGAATGAATGAATGAATGATTTTAATTTTTATTTTTTTTACAAAGCATAGTAGTAGAACTTCCAAAAAAAACGGAAACAAAAATCCAATGACCAAAAAGGTGTAGGCTGAAGCCGAGGCTTATAATTGCCTACCCTTTTTACATTACACTATTTACAAAATACAAAAAATACAAAAAATAAACATAATTCAGTATATCACTTAGCAAAGGTTACAAACATTTCATAGTTTTATGTACGAAACGTATACACATTTATTTATGTTTTTTTTTATACTTTTTTCTTTTATTATATATATATATATATATATATATATATATATATATATATATATATATATATATATGTTTTTCTTTTTTCTTTTTTCTTTTTGCCTTTGTCACTATTTGAACACAGCTATGTTATAGATAAAACACAAGGACAGTGTCTATGGGAAAGTGACCACAAGGACAGTGTCTATGGGAAAGTGACCACAAGGACAGTGTCTATGGGAAAGTGACCACAAGGACAGTGTCTATGGGAAAGTGACCACAAGGTCAGTGTCTATGGGAAAGTGGCCACACAGTAATTTCGTATGTGATTGCCAGTTGAATGTACCAATGCCTTGTAGTGGTTATTAAAGGCTGAATCCACCCTAAAATAGACGTTATGTATACAAAGTGGCTGAATTGCATTACCCTGGCGTCTGACCTCTGTGTGGAGGACTATGTGTGTGTATGTGTTTGTGTACAGTAACTAAATACAAGGGATATAAGGACTGTGTAACTACAGTAGGAGGGCTATAAGTACTGTAACTAGGAGGGATATGAGGACTGTGTGTAACTAGGAGGGATATGAGGACTGTGTGTAACTAGGAGGGATATGAGGACTGTGTGTAACTAGGAGGGATATGAGGACTGTGTGTAACTAGGATGGATATGAGGACTGTGTGTAACTAGGAGGGATATGAGGACTGTGTGTAACTAGGATGGATATGAGGACTGTGTGTAACTAGGAGGGATATGAGGACTGTGTGTAACTAGGAGGGATATGAGGACTGTGTGTAACTAGGAGGGATATGAGGACTGTGTGTAACTAGGAGGGTTATGCGGACTGTGTGTAACTAGGAGGGATATGAGGACTGTGTGTAACTAGGAGGGATATGAGGACTGTGTGTAACTAGGAGGGATATGAGGACTGTGTGTAACTAGGAGGGATATGAGGACTGTGTGTAACTAGGAGGGATATAAGGACTGTGTGTAACTAGGAGGGATATGAGGACTGTGTGTAACTAGGAGGGATATAAGGACTGTGTGTAACTAGGAGGGATATGAGGACTGTGTGTAACTAGGAGGGATATGAGGACTGTGTGTAATTAGGAGGGATATGAGGACTGTGTGTAACTAGGAGGGATATGAGGACTGTGTGTAACTAGGAGGGATATGAGGACTGTGTGTAACTAGGAGGGATATGAGGACTGTGTGTAACTAGGAGGGATATGAGGACTGTGTGTAACTAGGAGG
This sequence comes from Notolepis coatsorum, assembly GCF_963971535.1. Classification (NCBI taxonomy): domain Eukaryota; kingdom Metazoa; phylum Chordata; class Actinopteri; order Aulopiformes; family Paralepididae; genus Notolepis; species Notolepis coatsorum. The sequence continues at coordinate 2,324 of NW_028170034.1, forward strand.
GATATGAGGAATGTGTATGTAACTAGGAGGGATATGAGGACTGTGGGTGTAACTAGGAGGGACATGAGGACTGTGTGTAACTAGGAGGGATATGATGACTGTGTGTAACTAGGAGTGATATGAGGACTGTGTGTAACTAGGAGGGATATAAGGACTGTGTGTAACTAGGAGGGATATGAGGACTGTGTGTAACTAGGAGGGATATGAGGACTGTGTGTAATTAGGAGGGATATGATGACTGTGTGTAACTAGGAGGGATATGAGGATTGTGTGTGTAACTAGGAGGGATATGAGGACTGTGTGTAACTAGGAGGGATATGAGGACTGTGTGTGTAACTAGGAGGGATATGAGGACTGTGTGTAACTAGGAGGGATATGAGGACTGTGTGTAACTAGGAGGGATATAAGGACTGTGTGTAACTAGGAGGGATATAAGGACTGTGTGTGTAACTAGGAGGGATATGAGGACTGTGTGTAACTAGGAGGGATATGAGGACTGTGTGTAACTAGGAGGGATATGAGGACTGTGTGTAACTAGGAGGGATATGAGGAATGTGTGTAACTAGGAGAGATATGAGGACTGTGTGTAACTAGGAGGGATATGAGGACTGTGTGTAACTAGGAGGGATATAAGGACTGTGTGTAACTAGGAGGGATATAAGGACTGTGTGTGTAACTAGGAGGGATATGAGGACTGTGTGTAACTAGGAGGGATATGATGACTGTGTGTGTAACTAGGAGGGAGATGAGGACTGTGTGTAACTAGGAGGGATATGATGACTGTGTGTAACTAGGAGGGATATGAGGACTGTGTGTAACTAGGAGGGATATGAGGACTGTGTGTAACTAGGAGGGATATGAGGACTGTGTGTAACTAGGAGGGATATGAGGACTGTGTGTAACTAGGAGGGATATAAGGACTGTGTGTAACTAGGAGGGTTATGAGGACTGTGTGTAACTAGGAGGGATATAAGGACTGTGTGTAACTAGGAGGGATATGAGGACTGTGTGTAACTAGGAGGGATATAAGGACTGTGTGTAACTAGGAGGGTTATGAGGACTGTGTGTAACTAGGAGGGATATAAGGACTGTATGTAACTAGGAGGGATATGAGGACTGTGTGTAACTAGGAGGGATATGAGGACTGTGTGTAACTAGGAGGGATATGAGGACTGTGTGTAATTAGGAGGGATATGAGGACTGTGTAACTAGGAGGGATATGAGGACTGTGTGTGCAACTAGGAGGGATATGAGGACTGTGTGTAACTAGGAGGGATATGAGGACTGTGTGTAACTAAGATGGATATAAGGACTGTGTGTAACTAGGAGGGATATGAGGACTGTGTGTAACTTGGAGGGATATGAGGACTGTGTGCAACTAGGATGGATATGATGACTGTGTGTGTAACTAGGAGGGATATGAGTACTGTGTGTAACTAAGAGGGCTATAAGGACTGTGTGTAACTAGGAGGGATATGAGGACTGTGTGTAACTAAGAGGGATATGATGAATGTATGTAACTAGGAGGGATATGAGGACTGTGTGTAATTAGGAGGGATATGAGGACTGTGTGTAACTAGGAGGGATATGAGGATTGTGTGTGTAACTAAGAGGGATATGAGGACTGTGTGTAACTAGGAGGGATATGAGGACTGTGTGTGTAACTAGGAGGGATATGAGGACTGTGTGTAACTAGGAGGGATATGAGGACTGTGTGTAACTAGGAGGGATATGAGGACTGTGTGTAACTAGGAGGGATATAAGGACTGTGTGTAACTAGGAGGGATATAAGGACTGTGTGTGTAACTAGGAGGGATATGAGGACTGTGTGTAACTAGGAGGGATATGAGGACTGTGTGTAACTAGGAGGGATATGAGGACTGTGTGTAACTAGGAGGGATATGAGGAATGTGTGTAACTAGGAGAGATATGAGGACTGTGTGTAACTAGGAGGGATATGAGGACTGTGTGTAACTAGGAGGGATATAAGGACTGTGTGTAACTAGGAGGGATATAAGGACTGTGTGTGTAACTAGGAGGGATATGAGGACTGTGTGTAACTAGGAGGGATATGATGACTGTGTGTGTAACTAGGAGGGAGATGAGGACTGTGTGTAACTAGGAGGGATATGATGACTGTGTGTAACTAGGAGGGATATGAGGACTGTGTGTAACTAGGAGGGATATGAGGACTGTGTGTAACTAGGAGATTTATGAGGACTGTGTGTAACTAGGAGGGATATAAGGACTGTGTGTAACTAGGAGTGTTATGAGGACTGTGTGTAACTAGGAGGGATATAAGGACTGTGTGTAACTAGGAGGGATATGAGGACTGTGTGTAACTAGGAGGGATATAAGGACTGTGTGTAACTAGGAGGGTTATGAGGACTGTGTGTAACTAGGAGGGATATAAGGACTGTGTGTAACTAGGAGGGATAGGAGGACTGTGTGTAACTAGGGGGGATATGAGGACTGTGTGTAACTAGGAGGGATATGAGGACTGTGTGTAATTAGGAGGGATATGATGACTGTGTAACTAGGAGGGATATGAGGACTGTGTGTGTAACTAGGAGGGATATGAGGACTGTGTGTAACTAGGAGGGATATGAGGACTGTGTGTAACTAAGATGGATATAAGGACTGTGTGTAACTAGGAGGGATATGAGGACTGTGTGTA